>NC_057716.1:23170112-23297255 GCF_004010195.1 Chiloscyllium plagiosum | reverse complement strand
CCCCTCCCCCAAGTCCCTCCTCCCTAGCTTTTATCTTAGCCTGCTGGACACACTTTCCTCATTCCTGAAGAAGGGCTTATGCCCGAAACATCGATTCTCCTGTTCCTTGGATGCTGCCTGACCTGCTGCGCTTTTCCAGCCAACACATTTTCAGCTCTGATCTCCAGCATCTGCAGCCCTCACTTTCTCCTTATTAAATGTTTCTCCCTTCCTCTGTGCTCATTGAATTATTGCTGCAGTTATATCATTTAGCTATGTTTCCAATCGGCATTTTATATAATGTTGTAAAGAGGGTTGAATGTTTTGGAAACATAAATTGACCATTTCGCTCTTGAATTTGTTTCATCGTTCAGTTAGATCATAAATGATTTGTACTCCACTTAACCATCTTTTCTCTCTATCCCTTGATATCATTATCTAAGAAATACCTGCACCAGTCTTGAACATTTCAAATAGCCCATTATCCACAGATGTTTGGGCACATTTCTAGCTCTGCACTGTCCTTTGTGTGAAAAAGTGCAACTTGAATTCACTCTGAACTCGTTCTTATTCTAAGATTTTGGCCCTGAGATTCTCCACCAGTGAATCATGTAATATGATAACTCAGGAGGAGGTTATCAGTCTGCTTATGTCCATGCCAGTCCTATGCAAGAACAAGTCAATTTGTCCTATTCACTTGCCCTGCATGATAATCATCTTCAAATGCTTATCCTGTTTTGAATGTACCACATGTTCAGCCATTGCATTCAATATCTTTCGAACTCACTGAAGAAAACAAGATTCTTCGTATCTGTGTTCCACCAGTGAAATCAGTTTCTCCTTCTCTATACTGCTGACAATTTTGAATGCCTCCAGCAATTGAGAAAAGACTTCACCTTTTTTGATCTATTCATATAACTGTAATCCTTCATCTAAGGAACTGTTCTTGTGAATTTATTTATTGCATCCTCTCTAAAACCTTTACCTTCGCAGGCTTATTTGTACTGTGTCCTGAACTGGACTCAATACTAAAAGTTGGACCAGTATTTTATGAATGTTTGTCATAATTTTAAAAGCTGATGCTACAAATCTGAAATAAAAATACCAAATACTGGCAACGTTCAACAATCTGATCAGCCAGTATCTGTGGAGAGTGATCATTGACCTGAAAAAGTTTGTGTCTGTAATTGATGATACCTTCCAGAGAATTAAAGAGAGGATATGTAACTCTGGCGAATTGTCTGTATCGAATCACATTATTATCTCAATTTCATTTCCTCCTTTTACTTAAATCCACTGAGAATTTCCTCTTGTTTTGTTTTAAAGTGCCCTTGTACTACTAGTAGTATCCTTCCTGTGATAACAAAAACACAGTAATTATCCTCCCCTCCTCAATTTCATGCATTTATAAAAGCATTTGATGTTGTTTTTGATAAAGCTTGCAAGTTTTTTGCACCTCTTATACATACAAGTCTCAGTTAAGAACTGAGATGTTGAAGTCAGGATTTAGCATGGATGATATTTTTATGCTCACAAACTGCAAAGTTTTGGCCATATCACAGCAACTCATTCACTTAATCACAAGTGCAAAGACAATTTTGTACAAGTTTATCAAAGGAGGAGCTTGCATTTCTGTAGGTCTGTCATGACCTCAGAACATCATGAAGAGGTTCACTGTCAGTGAAGTATAACTTAGGTTGCCTATGTCTAAGCTATGTCTTCAAGTCTAATAGTCATTGCAACACAGAAACATGGCATTCAGTCCATAAAATCCATGCAACTGCCATTAAGGAATCTTAACTTTTTAGACATTGTGTGCTACTTTGCTAAGATTTCTCATTCCCTTTGACATTCCACTGCCTTTCCCAAGTCCATTTTGTTATTTTAGTTTCTAGCAAGGTATTGATATTTGCATGTGACTGAGACCAGCAGAGTAATACTTGTCATCTTTCTGGAGCTGGTTGCTAGGAGATGGGCAAGAGGTTTTGCCTCTATGAGGAGTTAACCTAGGTAATGAACTCTTGTCTTAATTAGATTGAAGTTTGGAGTTTCATTGCATTATTATTTGAGATCAGACAATAAAGTAAAGCTACTTTAACTGTTAGTGCAGGAACATTTAGTGCATTAACAACATGTTTCCTGAATATACGTTAAGGATTAACTAGATTCATCTTTATATAATTGAGGAGAAAGATAAATTCATCAGATGGATAAATTCATTCTTGGATCAGAGTAAATCTCTGAACATAATTTTCCTTTTCCATTCTCTCCCAAGCCTTCCCCCAACATCAGAAACACACTGCATGGGTGGGACAAATTAGGGGTTATGTTACTGGACCTGTGGTCTAACCAAAAATACAAATCTCACTCTTGTAGCTGGGAAATTTAAATTCATTTATTTAAATAAATCTGGGATGACAGTCAGTGATAGTACACTTGATGTTGCTGTGATGTGATGGTGCTGGTGTTGGACTGGGGTGGAAAAAGTCCAGTCACATGACACTAGGTTATAGTCCAACAGCTCTATTTGAAATCACAAGCTTTAGGAGCGCTGCTCCTTTGGTGAAATTACTGGATTGTTTTGAAAACCCATTCAGCTCATGGATATTCTTGAGGGAAGACAAACTGTCATCCTTGTCTGGTCTGGCCCACATGTGACTACAGACCTATTGAAATGTAGTTTACTTTTAACTGCCCTCTAACATCCACTTGTCTGAGAGGTCAACAATTAAATGCTGTCCTTACAAGTAACAACAATATTCCATGAATGACCAAAAAGAATTTAGACACAAAAGGAGATCATTTGCCAGTCCAGACCATGCCAGCACTGTGCATGAACAATCCAACTTGTCCCACACCCCACCCTTCTCTTTGTGACCTGCAGTTTATTCTGTTCAAATGTGTTCCCTTCAAATCGTTTGTTTCCAAAGCCACAATTTAATCAGTCTCCACTTCCTTTTGCATCGTGCACTTCAGATCCTAACCACTCGCTATTTTTTTTAAAAAGTTTTTTCTTTGTTGCTGTTGGTTCTGACACCTTATTTAAGTTGGTGTCCTCAGGCTGTAGATAATTTTGCAATTGGGAACAGTTTCTCTGTATCAAAGGTGACTAGATGAGTCAAGATCCAAGTCCTGAACACCTCTATCAAATCTTTCAACTGTCCAAGGAGAATAACCCCAATTTTTTCAATTTATAGCCTCCTAACCCTATCTTAAGGAAAGGTCAATTTCCATCCTCGTGACCTGTCCTACCTGTCGATCCTCCTTCCCACCTATCCGCTTCACCCTCCTCTCTGGCCTATCATCTTTATCCCCACATCCATCCACCTATTGCACTGTTAGCTACCTTCTCCCCAGCCGTACCCCCTCCTGGAAGCTCCCAGCCTCATTCCTGATGAAGGCCTTTTGCCTGAAATGTTGATTTTCCTGCTCCTTGGATGCTGCCTGACCTGCTGTGCTTTTCCAGCACCACTCTAATTTTGACTCTGACCTCCAGCATCTGCAGTCCTCACATTCACCGATCTGACTTCAACCAATGTCTGAACTTTAGCTGGTTTTGCAAATTGGTAGAAAAAACATTATCCTTAACACAATGCTGGTCTCATGTTTGCTTTAACAAATGAAGAAAAATGTTTTCCGCTTCAGTGGGATTATGTATGCATCGCAGGAATTAATGTCTTCAAACAGAAGCGTAAGGTCAAAGCAAGAAAGGGAATCTAAGAATTACTGCATATTCTAACCAACAAATAGTTATGTTTTAATAACAAACTATTGTATATCTTCTGTAGTAGACCAGTGAATAAAACTGCTATTTATAAACGCAACAACAATAGTGGCACTGAGACAAGCTAGGTGTGATGTGTGCAGACCAGTTTTTTTTTTAAGAAGAGTAGGTGACCTGGGTATTCATTATGTAGTGTAGTGGTCTCCAACCGTTTTAAGCATTTGAATTTATTTGAACTTAAATACATCCCAAGATCTACCCTGAAGAAAATATAAAATAGCCAATTTATTTTTAATACAATGTAAATTGAAAGCCATATAAATACAATGACTAATTTGTCCTCTACGCGCTAAATTTCAGTGACACCTCTGACTGCACATTGTCTGCCAATGCCTTGAAGTCTGGATTGGAGTCTGAGACTGCTAGTCATAGTCTATTAAATGAGTAACTGTGAGGTTAGTCCAGTATTTGGAGTTGCTTATCTACCTTTATGAAATGCTGCCTCGCAGAGGCACGTTGAGTCAAAGTATGTACTTCAGAATTCGAGGCTGAAAGGAATGGTTATTTTTGTCTGTTTACAAGTCCTCAAAAGTTACTGTCCCTTGATCGGACTTCTGATTAGATTAGATTACATTACAGTGTGGAAACAGGCCCTTCGGCCCAACAAGTCCACACCGACCCGCCGAAGCGCAAACCACCCATACCCTTACATTTACCCCTTAACTAACACTATGGGCAATTTAGCATGGCCAATTCACCTGACCTGCACATCTTTGGACTGTGGGAGGAAACCGGAGCACCCGGAGGAAACCCACGCAGACACGGGGAGAACGTGCAGACTCCACACAGTTAGTCGCCTGAGGCGGGAATTGAACCAGTGTCTCAGGCGCTGTGAGGCAGCAGTGCTAACCACTGTGCCACCGTGCCGGCTTAATATTATTTTGGCTTAATATTATTTTGCATTATCTTCATATCACTTCCACTGTTTTGTAAAACCGAGCACTTAATGGAATTTGATGGCTAACCAACCAGTGTCTGCTTGAAGAAGTAACAATTTGTTTCATTGCATTTAATTTCTGAAATTGCCTTTTGAATTCCTCTGCTAACTACCTCAGGTGTGCACAGAGATTGAGTTTGCAATCTTAAAAACAACTTTCATTACTTAACAAAAGTCCATAAGTTAACCTGCTTGCTAATAGATTTTATAGTAGTAGTTGACAAAAGAAGGGAAATCAAGACCATTTCTGGGGGAAAAAAAGCTAAGTCTGCATCAGTTTCTTACTTTGAATTTTTTTTCTCAGCATTTACCTTTTGAATTTGTTCTGGTATCCTTACGTTCTCATTTTACTGGGAAAACGGGTAAGAAAATCCTGTTATTATCAATCAGCTGTGCTGTGTCAGTCATGTGGAGGGATTCATCAAATTGTTTTAGGAAGCTTTCACCGTCCTTCATGTCCTGCTGTAATTGCTGAAGGACATCTTCTGACAAAGATGCCACTTGGCTACTACTGTGGAAGCACCAAATGATACACTGTGAATTGCCATAATTATTTTTTGTTGTTCTTAAATTCTTTGAGTAGAGAGTTAGGATAATCAAGAACCGTATATCATTGCTTCTTGACTTATTTTGCGTATGTGAATTAGATTACTTTTAGATTACATTACAGTGTGGAAACAGGCCTTTCGGCCCAACAAGTCCACACCGACCCGCAACCTACCCATACCCCTACATTTACCCCTTACCTAACACTACGGGCAATTTAGCATGGCCAATTCACCTAATCTGCACATCTTTGGACTGTGGGAGGAAACCGGAGCACCCGGAGGAAACCCACGCAGACACGGGGAGAACGTGCAAACTCCACACAGTCAGTCGCCTGAGGCGGGAATTGAACCCGGGTCTCTGGCGCTGTGAGGCAGCAGTGCTAACCACTGTGCCACCATGCCGCCCATGTTTTGCCAGAAGATGACAAATGCGAAAGGATGCTTGTGCTGATGCTTAGAAATCAGAAACAAAAACAGAAATTGCTTGAAAAGTTAAGCAGGTCGAGCAGCATCTGTCAAGGGAAAGCAGAGTTAACATTTCTGGGCCATTGACCCTGCTTCAGAACCTTCTTCTCAAGCAAGTTCACTGGACTTGAAACATTAATTTTGCTTTTTCTCCATAGATGCCACCAGACCGGCTGTGTTTTTGTTTCTAGCAATTTCTGTTTTGTCACTATATTTTGCTGCTGGTTTAGAAAAAAAATGACTTGAACTTTGAAAACAGTCTCTAGCTCGTCAACATTCTTTGTCCAAAGTATGTTATATTCAAAGGAAAACTATCCTTGAATTTACTGTTCATCATTTTGTGGTGTCATTTGTCATTCCAAATTTCCCCTTTTACTTTGCTTTTAGATGGTCCACATTCTTTCATCATTATTACTTCACCTTAAAGTTTGTGACATCACTTGGGCATTGGTCATGCTGCAGTTTGGCCTCTAAGATCCAGAATGTTGTTTGTTGTTTAAGTGTGGTTGCACAGGAGGTCAATTTTGTGATGATAATTTGTTACCAGGGGCCCTGGTCACCTTGCATTACTTGGATATTAAATTTGGTGCATGTTGATGTTTTCTTCATCCTGCATGTACCTAATGAAAAGGTAGCTACATAAAAAAAGTGAGGGTCTATAAAGAATGGATGGAGGAATCAGACTAGCAGATACATTGTGAGCTGTATAGTCTCTTATGTTTCTAGAATTGAAATGTACTGGCTTCACACATCAAACTTGTTCATTTGCTTTCCTTGCCACCATGTAAATTTAAAATTCATCTGGACCAATTGAAACATGATGCAGCAAGCTGGCAAAGCTTGCTGAGAGTATGCACTTTTCACTGTCCACAGAGCTTCTGGAAGATCAGGTCATGCAGGGTATGACAAGTGGCATGGAGGTGAGATCAACTGTTAGACCAACAGGTTCATTATGACCTACTGGTTGTTTGTTGGTATAGTGTGTGTCCAAAAACAACTACAGTGAAACACTTTCTCAATTATCCAGCAAGGCTTTTAGGAAAACAACTGCAAAGGAAGAAAGATTCCGAAATTAGCAATTGCTTCCCCCACAGCACAAGAAAAGCATTTTGTAAGGTACTTCCTGAGAACTAAGTACACACTTAGGTGATTTTGCACTGTTTGTGAGAAAGTTAAGCAAAGCTTTTAAGTGGGAAGTGTGGGGAATGATTGGAAGCACAGAAATAATGTGCTGTTTTAGCTCAGATGTTCAGTTTTTATTCATTTCTTTGATTAAGAAGCCCTGAAAGCCTCAAAGAGGAAAAGACAGAGAAAGTGGATCTTAAAGAGCAGGACTTGTAACAAATGAGGAAATTAATTAGCTTCAAGTGCGATAAGGGTGATTAAATCAATTACTGAGGTTGTTTTCAACTTTCTGTGCATTAAAGAGCAGCAAGACCTGGTGTTGTACGATTGTACACCATCTCTTCTGAGGCAGATTATCTGACCTATTGACAAATATAGATGAAAATCACCTACCTGAAAGATGTGACTAACAAGGCCCTGTATAAATGATGATTCATGCACATGTTAGGACAAATTACTGCAGATGCTGAAGAAAGGGAAAAAATGGGAACTTGTTCACAATTTAAAGATGTTGAACTCAGTGTTAAGTCCAGAAGGCTATAAAGCACTATTATGACATGGGGTAAACCCCTCTGCTAATTTAAACCAGCAACACAGAAAAGATTTACCCTGTGCTGTAATCTGTTAAAATTCGCGAAGCAAAGAGCTATCCTAAAAGTCACTATTTAAAGTAAAAGTTAACAACTTTATTCCTTAAGTCTAACAGAGAATATTAACTAACAACTGTTTACAACTCCCTTCTCTTAAACCTATCTTTTACCTCCCACTCTACAATACTAGTCCGATAAAAATCTTGATTACGATTTACAAAAAAAAAATCACGTTTTAAAACCAGTCAGCTTTGCCGAGTGTCCTCTGTAGATTTTCCTCTGTAGTTTCTCTCGCCAGGTCAGCCTTGATGTTCTGCTGCACAAACCTATAGATGGGTACCTCTCAGAGAGCTGGCAGTCTGTACTTGTTGGTGACATGGCAGTTCTCCCACGCTTGCTCACTGTTAAAAATGTCTGATATTTATACCCTAAAACATCAAATCGTTTCATTGGTTTTAATATTATCAAGGTACTAAATTCAAACTTGATTGGAGTTTAGTATCTTGGGGCATAATTTAAACTGAATTTGAATTTGTTTTTGTCTCATAGCAACCCAGCTGCTGCTAGCTGTTCGACGAAATGTTATATTTTAAATTTTCCAGTACTGTGTGCCTGCTAAGTTTCCTTGCCAGCCTTTGAACTCTCTTAAAGGTACACTACACCTACAAATTTATAACAGCACGTAGCCTGAAGATGAGATATTGTTCCTCCAGTTTGCGCTGTGATTCACTGGAACACTGCAGCATGCCAAGGACAGATTTGGCATTGAACAAGACATTGTGTTAAAATGGTCAGCTATGGGAAGATTGGAGTCATGGTTGCGTACAGATTGGAGGTGTTCCACAAGCGGTCACATTTGGTGTCTCTCATGTAGAGTAGACCATACTGGGTGCAGTGAATATGATGCACACAATTGGAGGAGGTACAGGTGAAATGCTGCTTCACCTGGAAAGACTGTTTAGGTCTTTGGATGGTGAGCAGGGAGGAAGTAAAGGGGCAGGTATTGCACCTTCTGTGGTTACATGGGAAGTTGCCATGGAGGGCGGGGTTGGTATTGGTTGTGAAATGGACCAGGGTGTCCTGGAGAGAATGATCCCTGTGAAATGTAGAGGGGACAGTGAGAGGAAGGTGTGTTTGGCAGTGGTGTCCTGTTGGACTTGTCTGAAATGGCGGAGAATGATCCTTTGGTTGTGGAAACTGGTGGGATGAAAAGTGAGGACAAGGGCAACCCAATCATGCTGTTGTGAGTGATGGGAAGTGGTGAATGGCGGTGTAGAGGGATTGGACATCCATGGTGAATAGGAGGTAATGAGGACCAGGGAACTGGAAGTTGCCAATATGGTCCATCATATCAGCCTGTTCCTGTCCTTCTGAGCTCATTTCCTTGACTCTATCCTCTCTGCACACTCCACTTACATTCATGATTCCTATGAAGCCTTTCACCATATCTATAGTTTCCAGTTCCGTGGCCCTGGATGTCCAATCCCTCTCTACCATCCATTCCCCACTAGGATGATCTGAGAACTTTTGGCTTTTACCTCAAGCAGAGGCTAGAACACTTCCCAACCACCACCACTCTCCTCCGTCTGGTTGAACTTGTTCTCTCACTAAACAATTCCTCTTTTAATTCATCTCGCTTCTGCCAAGTCAAAGGAGTAGCTATGGGCACCAGCATGGATCCCAGTTATGCCTTGCCTGTATATGGGGTATGTGGAACGATCCTTGTTCGAGTCTTAAACTGGTCCCCTCCCACTACTATTTCTTCCGTACATCAAGACTGCTTCTGTGCCATTTCATGTTCCCACCAGGTCCACGAAAACTTTGTACATTTTGCCTCCAATTTCCACCCCTCTAGCTTTCATAACTTTCATTTCTGGCACTTCCCTTCCTTTTCTTGACCTCTCGGGGATAAACTGTACACTACCATCTGCTACAAAGCCACTGACTCTCTTAGCTTCTTTCACCACAGCTAATCACACCCCATTTCCTGCAAGGACTCGATTCCCATTCTCCCAGTTCCCTCGCCTATGTCGCATCTGTTCGGATGATGCCATCTTCTAAAACAGTGCTGCTGACATGGCTTGCTGCTTCAACGACCATGGTTTCCCAACCACTGTGGTTGCCAGGGCTCTCAACCACATCCAACCTATCATCTGTGCTTCTGTCCTTGCCATTTACCATCACTCACAACAGAGTGATTGATTGGTTTTCCCTTTGTCCTCACTTTTTATCCCACCAGAGTCCACATTCAAAAGATCATTCTCTATCATTTTGGACAACTCCAACAGCTCAAAGGTTTGCAAATTGTACCTT
Organism: Chiloscyllium plagiosum; assembly: GCF_004010195.1. Lineage (NCBI taxonomy): Eukaryota > Metazoa > Chordata > Chondrichthyes > Orectolobiformes > Hemiscylliidae > Chiloscyllium > Chiloscyllium plagiosum. The sequence goes on along the minus strand of NC_057716.1, from coordinate 23,287,514 downwards.
GGTCAGTCAAGTTATCAGCATGTTAATATATTTTAAGCAAATTTGTCTCCACATATGTTTTCTTTAACTTACTCCTGGGAAATAATGGCACTAGTTTAGTTCTGAAGACCAATTGGTTATGAATCAGAGGAGGTGTTTTGGTGAAGTTGGACAAGTTCCAGTTTAAGCTGGAGCTAGAGTAATTCACTGCTAAAATCTCTTTGGGATTTGAGGGAAAGAGAATTTCTTCACTTCATGTTTGTCCAGTACAGATCTTACAAAACCATACATTCTACAGTACTGTTCAGTTTGGTCCCAAAGTGGTTACTAACAATTTTAAACTGACTTCCTAAACGCAAAGTGGTACAATTATGTACATATTCTGCATAGATGATTAATAACTCTTGTCATGATTGAAAATTTTTAAATTGTTTATTTCCTGATAATGAAGTAAATACTGAAATCCTTCAGTAATTTATTTCAGTAATTATTCATATGGATTGACATTTAATGACAAAGCAAAATATTGCAAAGGTGAAATCTGAATTAATAATGGAAAATACTGCAAACGCTCAGGTCAGGCTGCATTTGTGGAGAGAGGTTAACATATTGGCCTCTTGTTTGACATTTATTAATTAAATGTGTTCTTGTTAGAATACTTGAAGTTTGCAGAATAGTTATTCACACCAGAATTGATGATCACCAATCTTTGTATTTGACCTAAATGTCACCTGGATTAGGGTTGGTTCAAATATTTCTTCTAGATGTCATTCCTTGTTGGGAAGCACCAACTCAACAAAGAAAACTTAAGCACCAGGCATGGGAACAAATGCATAATTTCAGATATTATCTCTAAAATATGTTCAGAATTGCAGAGGTGAATGGCTAAAAAGGCATATGCATAAGAACGTGAGAAATAGATTTCATAAAGCTGCTTTGGTTTAATTCAAATTTGTGCATATGGTGACCTGTGCATTCTTTCTAAATCAATACTGTTTATTGTTCTAACCTGTTGGAAACTGTATTGGCGGCACGGTGGCACAGTGGTTAGCACTGCTGCCTCACAGCGCCAGAGACCCGGGTTCAATTCCCGCCTCAGGCGACTGACTGTGTGGAGTTTGCACATTCTCCCCGTGTCTGCGTGGGTTTCCTCCGGGTGCTCCGGTTTCCTCCCACAGTCCAAAGATGTGCAGGCCAGGTGAATTGGCTATGCTAAATTGCCCGTAGTGTTAGGTAAGGGGTAGATGTAGGAGAATGGCTGGGTTGCGCTTCGGCGGGTCGGTGTGGACTTGTTGGGCCGAAGGGCCTGTTTCCACACTGTAAGTAATCTAATCTAATCTAATGTATTAGTACATTAAAGCCTGCAGTTGTTTGTGGCTGCAAGTTATCCTGTGTTGAGTTCCTGACTTTAACCACGTTGACTTGGAGGGGATACAGAGTGGAACCTGGATGCATCTTACATATTGACATAGTGGAAATTAGATTTCATTTTAACTGCTCAGCACCTTAGACTGAAGAATTCAGGAATAGGATTAAAAATCACACAACACCAGGTTATAGTCCAACAAGTTTAATTGGAAGCACACTAGCTTTCGGAGCGACGCTCCTTCATCAGGTGATTGTGGAGGGCTTGATCGTAACACAGAATTTATAGCAAAAATTTGCAGTGTGATGTAACTGAAATTATACATTGAAGAATTGATTGTCTGTTAAGCCTTTCATCTGTTAGAATACAGTGATAGTTTCACTTCTTTCATGTGTAAATCATAAAACCCTTTTTTTTAGAAGTTGCATTCTCGGATTAGCAGTTAACAATGGTGATAGCTAGACAATATGATGAAGGTGTTAGCCCCCTGTGTTCTCTGTCTATGACCTGATGTTTAGATTGATTCTAATCTAAAAAGTGAGATAACAGAGTTTTACATAAATTCATGCAGTTTTTGAGCTCAGAGTTCTACATGAATGTATGTAGTTTTTGAGTTGAAACTTTATTGCTGGAACAGCACAGCAGGTCAGGCAGCATCCAGGGAACAGGAGATTCGACGTTTCGGGCACAGGCCCTTCTTCAGGAATCCTCCTGCCCAAAATCCACAAACCTGACTGCCCCGGACGACCCATCGTCTTAGCCTGCTCCTGCCCAACCGAACTCATCTCGGCATTTCTCCTATGTAGTTTTTGAGCAAAGTGCAATGTAACTCTGCAAGTGCAAAAAAATTCACCACACAAAATATATGTGTGCATGTGGGTCTTTGTCTGTCAGTGTGTGTGTCTGTCTGGGGTGGGGGTTTCCGAATCAGGAATAGGATTGACAGTGATCTTTCTGTGGAATGGGCTGCTAGAAAGAAGGAGGCTATTGCTGTTGGGCAGTGCCTTAAGAGTCCTGTTGATTGTTTGGAGAATAGTTTGAAGGATTATTGTGATATCCTGCAAGTCCCTTTGAACAGTTAGAAATCACACAACACCCGTTTATAGTCCAACAGGTTTAATTGGAAGCACACTAGTATGAGAAGCACACTAGAAGCAGTCTGAGCATCCGTCAGTCAGAACTATACTGGAGTTGTTTCTATTATAGTGGAAACTGTAGCAGACCGCAGTCATGACCATGTCATGAATGGATAACCTTTGTCATTCAATAAACAATTTCCTTGCCCTTTGACAGATTTCAGTCATGATTTCTTTTGTGAAGTGAAATCTTTTCAAATTTTTGCAGCAAACCCTTCGCCTGTCTCCTTTTAGCTATGTGTTGTGCTCTGTGTGGCCTCCTTTCATTCTCCCAGTCTTGCAGAATTCCCAGATGAAAGCTCTAAACAAGCCATCTGGAACCCACAATATTCAGCATAAACGTTTAACTTAACAGAAAATTACTTCAACAGCATTTAGACCATTTCCTGTAGATTATTCCTGTTTTAATCAAGTACAAGGAATTTGCAGAAAGCTCATACAAGCAACAGCAGCCAGCAATGAACCTGTAAGTATTTTGCGATCCCGTGTGGAATTTAAAATTGAAAGTACTATGCTAAAGTAGAGCAGCACATTGACAGAATAAATTTATGTATTCTGCTAGAGGGTATTATTGGGTTTGCGCATGTATTCCTCTTTATCACAGTGCTACCTAGTCCACATCACATCTTAAGTGTGTTTACACATTTCTAATTCCATTTGCAAGCATTAGGTGCCTAAGAATTGTCTAATCTGTGAATCACTTGAAAAGCAAAATGACGGGGATATGAAGATAGCGTTTCAATAACTGGATTGCTTTTCTTTTAAAATGGAAAGGAAAATATTGTGGATGCTTCAGACCTGAAAAAAACCCAGAAAATACCAGTAAGATGAACAGATCTGACAGCATCGGTGGACAGAGAAACGGAATTAACATTGAGTTCAATGACTGCTCTTCAAATACTGAAAGGGAGTCTTTGGACTCAGTTAGCTCTGTTTCTTTCACCAAAGTAGCTGCCAGACCTGCTGAGTTTTTCCATCGTTTTGTTTTTTTTTAAAGAACTGGGATAGACTTCATGAGCCAAAAAGCAGCTTCGTATATTCTTCTGTTGTGTGATTTTCTGTGAGTACACCAGCTTTGTGGATTGTCTTTGCCTGTAAATTCAAGGATATTTATTTATACTAATCTCCACCCATGAAGAAATACTGAGCTTCCTTTGTCCTTCAGCTATGGTCATTTTCTGAAATGATGCATTTTATCAGGAATGTATTACTCCAAGTGAAGATACAAAGGGACTTTTTTTAGATTAGATTACATTACAGTGTGGAATCAGGCCCTTCGGCCCAACAAGTCCACACCGACCCGCCGAAGCGCAACCCACCCATACCCTTACATTTACCCCTTAACTAACACTATGGGCAATTTAGCATGGCCAATTCACCTGACCTGCACATCTTTGGACTGTGGGAGGAAATCGGAGCACCCGGAGGAAACCCACGCAGACACGGGGAGAACGTGCAGACTCCACACAGTTAGTCGCCTGAGGCGGGAATTGAACCAGTGTCTCAGGCGCTGTGAGGCAGCAGTGCTAACCACTGTGCCACCGTGCCGCCCACCAATCCCATGAATACTTGCGGGTATTCATGGGATAAACGACCTTAGGCTTCATGTCAAGGCAGAAGAAAGGCGCTAAAGAACTGATTGAGAGAAATGGCTAAATCTCAGGCTTATCTTCGAATACGCTTATATCTAACAGTAAAAACACATGAGAAAGTTAAAATGGAGCTTATTGTGTATTGTCCTTGCATAAATGAATTTCTCGTTCATTACATTCTTATTTGGTTTTTCCAAGGTTCAGTGCATTGGAGATGTCTGTGCTCTTGAGCACTGTGGTGAATTATAAGACCATAAGACATAGGAGTGGAAGTAAGGCCATTCGGCCCATCGAGTCCACTCCGCCATTCAATCATGGCTGATGTGCATTTTAGCTCCACTTACCAGCGTTCTCCCCGTAGCCCTTAATTCCTCTAGACAACAAGAATCTATCAATCTCGGCCTTGAAGACATTTAGCGTCCCGGCTTCCACTGCACTCCGTGGCAATGAATTCCACAGGCCCACCACTCTCTGGCTGAAGAAATGTCTCCGCATTTCTGTTCTGAAATGACCCCCTCTAATTCTAAGGCTGTGTCCACGGGTCCTAGTCTCCTCGTCTAACGGAAACAATTTCCTAGCATCCACCTTTTCCAAGCCATGTATTATTTTGTACGTCTCTATTAAGTCTCCCCTTAATCTTCTAAACTCAAACGAATACAATCCCAGTATCCTCAGCCGTTCCTCATATGTTAGACCTGAAATAGAATGCGATTGAATCCATGTTCTGCTTTTGTTGTTCTTTGCAGATCTATTTTTAACATTGTTATATAATGTAATGTATGAAACACATCCAGTGGTATGAACTTTAAGTGGATTTACTGAAGTTATTAAACTGACCGTTGCTGCAGAGTCATCTGCACAATAGCCCAGTTATACTACAAAATAACTTCAATTTCACATTTAACCAGAAAAGGGCCTGATCATGAAAAATGCTTTTTTTGTTGTATGTAAATTGCTACAAGCTACCTTTAATTTGGCTACTTATTAAGAAATCACACAATCACATATTGAAACAATTATTTAACCTTTATAGAATGTAACAAGCAAAATAAGACTCCTCAAGTAAGCAAGTCAAGCCTCACAACTCAGCTTGGCTATTACCTGATTAATGATGGAATTTAGCTACGATTCCAACAAATAGTGTCTGTCTCTGGGTGTGTTCAGGCTTCAACCCTTCTGCAACTTCATTCTCCAAAGCTCTGCTCCTGAGGAACCCTGGAGTTGAATTCCTCAAGTTTGTGGTGTGACACATTATTAATGATCCTTTAAATTCTTTCATCTAAGATATTGTAAATCTGCAGCCTGTTTTCTGAGAAATAGCTTCCTTGTTCCTTGTACGTTTGGCATTGACTGACTATTTCAAGGAACAGCTTTCCTGCGATTAACTCTTTAAATTCTTTAGCTGGCTAATCACTTGCTCTTGTGCCATGAGGGAGTCACTAATCAAGCAGCTGTTAAAACAGTTCTGTTCGTTTTGCTTCAACTCTTTCTTCTCCCAGACATGGCTAATTGCATTCTATTCCTGTATAAATTTTTTCTTGTCCCTTAATAGTTTATTCCAGATAGAGTTATTACTGCTACTTTCAATTTATGAGTAGTTATTGAAGTTCTGAAATTTATATCAAAACAAGGTTAACACTAATATGAAGTCAGTCAAGAGTGGTATAATATTAGTAGATTTTAGAAATATCTGATTAATCTTTTTTCTTAAAGGATATATTTAATTGAAGTGGCCCAGTGTCTACTTTTGCCTGTCGTTTGTTTCTTATGTACTGAAAGAAACTTTTACTATTATTTCTAATATTACTGGCTAGCCTACCTTCATATTTGATCCTCTCATTTCTTATTACACTCTTTGTTATCCTCTGTTTGCTTTTGTATCCTTCCCAATCTTCTGATTTCCCACTGTTCTTAGCCACTTTATAGGATCTCTCTTTTTCTTTAATACATTTCCTGACTTCCTTTGTCAGCCAAGGTTGTCTAATCCCTCACCGGTTAATCTTTCTTTTCTTGGGAATGAACCTCTTGCACAGCCTGAGAGGGTGACATATATGTACATGAAACATTAACTGCAGATTCTAAGTCCTTATCAGACTCCATTCTTCCACAAAATTGGGAGCAACTCATCCAAGACTGGTGGCACTTAATTGAAGTAAGCTTTTCCTCCAAATAAATGTGCAGACATGAAAACTGTCTAGCTTGACCTTGCTGGTGATTTTAATGAGCTGCTGGTACTCTTAATTATGAGGAGAAAAATGCATACAGAAATCTGCAGGAAATAGTACATCATCAAAGAATCTTGAAAGTAAACAAGGTGGACTGACTGATCATTGTCTCTGTGTTGGCCCTGTGAAGGAGCTGTTTTACCTAGTGCTGCCTCTTTTGTTTTCTCCACATAGTGCTAGATATTCTTCCTTTCCAGATAACAATTCCTTTTGAAAGCCTCTATTAAACCTGCCCCCACCATACTCCCAGGAGGCTGGTAGAGCACAGCAAGCATCAGGGGGTGGAGAAGTCGACGTTTCAGGTGTAACTTTTCTTTAGGACTGGGGGTTGGTGGACGAGGAGCCGCAGATGAATGGAGGGGGTGGGGGCAAGGTGGTGAAGTGGAGATAGATGCAGAGGGCATGACCTGGTTGGTCAATGGGAGGAATGAATCCAGTAGTTGGCTGGAAGGAGTGGAAGGGAAAGGGAGTTGGGGGATGGGAAGGGAGGTAATTTGAAATTGGACAACTCAGTGTTGAGTCCTCTGGGCTGTAGGTTGCCCAGGCAGAAGATGAGGTGGTGTTCCTCCAATTTGCAGTTTGGTTTCTTGTGGCAAAGTAGGAGGCCAAGGATGGTCATGTCGGAAAGGGAGTGGGAAAGTGAATTAAAATGGGTGGTGACTGGGAGGTCTGGTTGGCTGCGGGTCTGGCTGAGATGCTTGGTGAAGTGTTCCCTAACTTTACATTTGGTCTCCCCGATGTAGAGAAGACCACATCAGAAGCACCTAATGCAGTAGGTGAACCTCTGTCTCACTGTGAACGACAGGTTTTGCATCTTTTCCAGTTGCAGGGGTAGGTACCTGGGGTTCGGGGGGTGGTGGTGGGGAGAGTGGTGCAAACCTAGGACAGTCGAAGGGAACGGTCCCTGTGGAAGGCAGAGAGGGCTGGGGAGGGGAATGGAAGTGGAGTTGGCAGAAATGTTTAAGGATGATGCGCTGGATGTGGAGAGTGGTGGGGTGGTAGGTGATAACAATGGGGAGTCTGTCTTTATTGCGTTCGGAGGGGGGTGGTTTAGAGTAGTGGAGTGGGGAATGGAGATGGTGTAGTGAAGGGCTGTCTGGATGACAGAAGGAGGAAAAGCACATTTGAAATAAGTGGACATCTGGAATGTGTGGAAGTGGAATATCTTCTCATCCGAGCAGATGCGGCGGAGGCGGAGGCGGAGGAATTGGGAGAATGGGATGGGATTCTTGCAGGATACTGGGTGGGAGGAGGTGTAGTTCAGATAGTTATGGGAGTCTAGGTTTGCTGTGCTCTACAAACCTCCTGGGGGCAGGTTTAATAGAGGCTTTCAAAAGGAATTGTTATCTGGAAAGGAAGAATATCTAGCATTATGTGGAGAAAACAAAAGAGGCAGCATTAGGTAAAACAGCTCCTTCACAGGGCCAACACAGAGACAACGTCCAGTCAGTCCACCTTGTTTACTTTCAAGATTCTTTGATGATGTACTATTTCCTGCAAATTTCTGTCTGCAGCCTATTGCCGGAGATGGAAATAGAGAGGTCAGGAAAAGGGTGGGAGGTGTCCGAGATGGACCAAGTGAGTTTGAGGGCGGGGTTGAAGTTGTGGTGACTGGACCTCCCAGTCACCACCCATTTGAATTCCCTTCCCGACATGACCATCCTTGGCCTCCATTGCCACAACAAACCAAACCTCAAATTGAAGGAACGTAACCTCATCTTCCGCCTATAGCTTGGAGGACTCAACATTGAGTTCTCCAATTTTAATTGACCTACCTTCCCATCCCCTGTCTCCCCATCCCCTGTCTCCCCAGCCCCTCCCCATTCCTTCCACTCCTCCCAGCCACCGACCGGATTCATTCCTCCCATTGACCAACCAAGTCGTACCCTCTGCCTGATTTCACCTATACCCACTTCACCACCCTACTCCACTAACCCCTTTAGCTGTAGCTCCCTCTTCACCCAGTCCCAGCCCTGAAGAAGGGTTACACCCGAAACGTCGACTTCTGCACTTGATGCTTCCTGATGCTTGCTGTGTTCTTCCAGTCTCCTGCCAGTATCTGCAGTTTTTCTGTCTTCGCCATACTGCCAGGCAGTCCCTGTCAGATCCTAATTATTTGCTGCATGAAAATGCAGACAGGAACAAGTAAGGAAGGTACTCGGTAGCGTACGTATCTTTGCCACAATCCATTCTCTTTCTAATTATTTTTTAGTGCTCAGACCTCAGAGGTCCAAGTGTGGCAACCGCTTCTGAAACTGGAAGTCACCGCATCAACTGCAAATTCAGTGGCTACACAGCTTTGGACTTACTGTGTGCTATTCCAGCACCAATACAATGACTTTTTTTTGAGGCTTTTCCTTGTCTGATTGCTTCGTAACAGCAAAGTTGTAACAATAAATCTTTTATTAAGAGCTTCCATCTCCCTTCAGGCCAATCCACATCCAACAACCTCCCACTGAAAATTCTTCTCCAGTTTTGTCAGCTGTTACAAATGCTACACCACAGCAGCTAAGGCAATCTACAATATTCTCGAACAATCAACATTTTGAATGAAATCATCCACAACATTCTTAAGTCAATTTTCCCCACTGCCCTGCATTAACAGACACCTTTAACAAAAATTGCAATATGCAGATTATCATGTTTGCTGAAATCTAATTTTAATTTTATTATTGTATGTTATAATATATTATCATATTACTTGAGACCTTGAATCTACAGTAGAGGAAAAATAGATTTCATTAATGTGAAGATTTAAAGATAAAAAATATTATATTCAACAATGAGTTCGAAACATTAATTGAAATCATATGATTTCTTGTAAATAAACGCTGGCAACCCATCTGGGATTTGCTGAATTGAATTTTATCACTATAGGGCGGCACGGTGGCACAGTGGTTAGCACTGCTGCCTCACAGCGCCAGAGACCCGGGTTCAATTCCCGCCTCAGGCGACTGAATGTGTGAAGTTTGCACGTTCTCCCCGGACTGTGTGGAGTTTGCACGTTCTCCCCGTGTCTGCGTGGGTTTCCTCCCACAGTCCAAAGGTGTGCCGGTAAGGTGAATTGGCCATGCTAAATTGCCTGTAGTGTTAGGTAAGGGGTAAATGTAGGGGTATGGGTGGGTTGCGCTTCGGCGGGTCGGTGTGGACTTGTTGGGCCGAAGGGCCTGTTTCCACATTGTAATGTAATCTAATCTAGAAGAGAGACAGGAGTCAGAAACAGGGAGAAGGTCCAATTATAGCAGATGTGCTTTTATCAGCCATCTCCAAGGGTTCGGGCTTGGGATAAGTCTTGAAGTGCTTAGAAATCACTGAAAAGAGAGCTTCAGAAGCAGGAGATTATAGGTTTGTCAGGGAAAGATATCCTAAAAAACTGTTGAAGACATAAGTTCCGGGAATGTATGATAAGTAATAGTAAGCAGAGTAAAGTTTAAGGGTCTTTGTGAGGGACATTAACTGTAGAGAATCGCATCTAGGGAATACACAGCAATTTGCAAAATGAAACCAATTATAGCCATGCCAGCTGAGCAAGAAGCTTCAACGTACCATAAGGGGTGACCTTTCACTGAAGTTTGTGTGCTGGGAAGGGTATATCTGAGATTTGTTGATGAACATTTCCTTCTGACATTTGAGAAATACTTGTTTAGTATACTATAGTTTGTGTTTTTCTTTCATGTATTAATGTTCTTTGATAAGGTTCAGTGCTTGACCTCCACAGTAAACAAAAAGGAAAATATAAATTGTGGTCCATCAAGTGAGGTTTCACTTTGGAATCTGACTTTTCCAGCATTAATAACAGCTGGGATCATAACACGACTTCACACTTCTGTTCATCATACCCTGTCTATGTACCATGTTTTATTGAAGTCAGTCCATTTGCTTTTGTTTCCAGACAGATTTATATGTGAAGAAAACATTACTTTTGTTCCCATCTTCAGTGGTAGAGGTTGTTAATGAAAGAAAGCTTAATAGCTTTGGCCTGTGTACGAGTAAACGACAGGATCAATGACACATCAAAAGGAGTGATTGTTAAAGGATGATATATCAAGAATACAGTACTTCATCAAGGGAATCACTCCAGAAAGCTGGGTTTAGCATCACTAATTTTTTTTCTTTTTGTCTTTAGTTTCTGTTATATAAGCTTCAGGTAGAACTTAATCAAATATCTTCCAGAAATTGGTGTTAATTTATGTTGAGAATGGGCCTTGCCTGCTACTCAAAGAAATCAATGAATTCCAGTTGATAAATGAGACAACATCTTTAGTTTTCTAAACTATCCCGACTTGTCCAACTTGCACAACTAAGTGGATTTCGATGACCTGCAACAAAACTTAAGTTATCCTGCTGCTAGTGTCACTGTCGTTCATTAACCACTCTGGTTCGCTTTCCTTTATTCAAATATATAGGTTGCATTGCTCTTTTGAAGTTTCAGCTCTTGTATTAACAGAATTGCTGAAATATTAACTTGCTGATATTTCATCAAGGGTTCCACGGAGTTCAGCTACTCTGTAAACATGACTTGCATTTAGGTTTTATGCACCACACGGATTACTGACCTTTCCTTATGTTAGATTCCTGTGCCAGATTGTGTTAATTTGGAATTTGTCCATTTCCATTCAGGAACATGAATTCTATTAATTCTATTATAATCTGAATACTGTGGATGCTGGAAATCTGAAACAAACACACAAAATGCTGGAGAGACTCAGAATGACTCTTGTCCAGAGCCTATTCTTCAGTTCTGAAGAAGAATCATACTGGACTCAAAACATTAACTCTGTTTCACTCTTCACAAGATGCTGGCAGGCCCGAGTTGCTTCTGCATTCTCTGTAATAAGCCTCAATTAAAAAAAAAATTCCTTCCAACATTTAGGATTTAACTGAAAATAATAACGTAAATATGGAGTTGAACAAAGTTCTTTAGATCCTTTTTGCTTATTTTTTCATTTTGTCTTCTCTTTAGTTCTTAACCATTTCAGAATCCATTAGGAGCTGAAATTTTCTGGGTATTTGCATCCATAGACATGCTCAGTTAGGCACCAGAACAAATAAGCAACATAAAAGGTTTTGAACCTTGCATAAAATTTCGAGCTCTCTCAGTCAATGTTTTCAATGTCATTAGTATTAGACACACAAATACCCTGTAATTGAATTTGGTTTCCTTCTTGCAGATTTTAAACATCGTGTATATTGAAAGACCCATTGGACCCCCACCCCCCAACACCATATTAAACTATTGGTACATGTTCCTGAGTGTATCTGCTGTGTCTGTTTCATATTGGGATACTGAACATTGACTGATGTGTGGTAGTCTCTAACAAGGTCTGAGCTGGCAAACATTTCTGAGTTTAATATATGATAGTGCAGAGCAATCTAAAAATAGATTTATGGACCTTGGCACAAGAGGCATTTTAGCTTTCTCATTTTGTTATCTTTAGTAATTCCATTGAGAAACTTGCAGATGGTAAGTAGAATCTACAGATGTCAGTTGGAGAAAAGGGTGGTCACTGTACTCATTGTTTTTTCCTTTAAGAATACTATTGGTGAAGCACAGATAGCAATACCCTGAGAAAAGGGATTTTACTGCCCTGAGATCTCTCTGAATAGAATTGCAGAATGTACCATTTCAAGACAGTTCTCATTTAACAGAGCTTTCCAGAATATCTGCTCTTATTAACTCACTGGGTGAAAGCGTTGCTTAAGTAACACCAAGCAATATAATCTGATGTATGCTGGGTTAGTTAGCCTGAGCCAGGTTATCACTGAGTCTCTCAATTGGCTTCAGTAACATGGGTTGGAAATGACTTCTTTTATTTTGTACGTTTTATAATTCAATCTTTTTTATATAATTCTGTCCCTCTGAAAGATTGAAGTTGTTACATTGATGAACAAGCAAAGGATTACCAGCAGCTCAGCAGAACCTCTGAATACAGGTGCATTATTTTTGTATTAGGTTGGCTTAGTTGCTTTTAGTAGCACAACTAACGACCCAAAGTAGACTAGTGAGTAAAATATATTTTAACTCTGCTGCTGGCAACACTTTTTTTAATCTTCAGTAGTTGCTGCAATTTTTTTTAACAAGTTGCTCAGATTGTTCATGTATTTCAATATGTTTGCCATTAAAGAGATGATAGGCATTCATGGCAAATGAGTCAAGATTAGAGTGGTGCTGGAAAAACACAGCAGGTCAGGCAGCATCTGAGGAGCAGGAAAATTAACATTTCAGGCAAAAGCCCATCATCAGAATTGAGGCGGGGGGTGGGTGGGGTTACTGGGGAGAAGGTAGCTGAGAGTGCAGTAGGTAGGTGGAGATCCGGCAGGAGAACCATTGCTGGTGTTTTGAGCGGAGATGAGCCAAGAATATGGTGGATCCACACATATTTATTAAATATGACTTAAAGTGCATTGGTTTTCTCTTTGATTGTTAAACTGCAAACCATTTTCAAATGTTGGGTGCTTTTAACATTGTTGTGCAATATTAACTTGCAATAAAGTTCCACATTCCACGTAATATAACCAAGCCATTGAAGGCTTTTGAAGTCATCATGTGTAAAGTTATTTGCAACTTTATTGTTAATGCTGCACCAAACTTCATTAAATCATTCACAAACAATGGTCAAAATTTTTCATTGAATTGGAAAAATGAATGGATAGAACAAGTGCATCATAAAAAATGTCGTAGCCGAGAAACTTGATCTGTATTCTAAAACTTTGAATTATACTTCCATAATTTGCTTACAGTTTGTTTCTATCATCTGTAAATCCAAAGTTACTTATGTTTTGTGTTTTCTAAGATTTGATAAGCCTTGTTTTTTTTTTAGCAAATTCTGCCCCTTTGTGATGATTGAGATGTATAATTTTCTTTTTATCTTGATAGCTGTTGTTTTTTGAGCAAAGCTAAATAAGGACACAGTTAGGAATAATACCAGAAACTGCTGGAGATGGTAATATCTTGAGTGAAGCTGTAAGTGTTCTTTCCTGCTGACTTTTCATTTTAGTTCTTTGTTTCTTCATGATCTCCATTTTTTGTTTTTTATTTTTAAATAAATGTCAAGATTGTCATGAAATAGAAACAGGAAAAAATTCGTTCATAAACCTATCAATAAATTGAAAGAGTGAACAGATGGATTGGAGAAGAGTGGTGCAACTTCAGTCTGAAATTGTATTTGATGGGCTCCAAATAGATTTTGCATCTGTTCTGGTTGTGTTGAGAAGTGTTGTAGAAGTGAGTGAAGTGAACAAAGTGTTGTGTAAGGGGAGAGAAGCTGGAAGAAGCAAAACCAGATACTCTTGATGGAGTTAATAGAACCAGTTCTGACCCATTAACTCAGTTTCTCTTCTCAGATAGTGCCCATCCTCCTGAATATTTTGAACATTTAATTTTATTATTACTACTTGGTATCTTGCTTTTGTTTTAGTGTTCCAAGTAGGGAACCATTTTGAAGGAAAACGATTTGATGGGCGTCAAAGGCTCATAGAAGTGAGAGACAAGAACCATCTATCAGTTCCAAGCCTTGATTATTTTCAACCAGTGGAATTATTGGCACCTCCTTGAATGATGATCAGAAAATTTGGTTTTCTAGGTTTCCTTGAACATTCCAGCTGAAAATGGGAATTGGGCAATTTCGAGAATGGGCGGTAGAGGTTTGAAAACCGCAGGGTCAGTCACTTTTGCAAATTAACAAATTCATTATCCAATTGTAAAGCAACTTAAGTGGTAAATTTCTGACATTCAGTGGTTGGTTATTGTCCTCCATCTCCAAAAGAGCCATGGCGTGTATTTTGAGATGATCAGTTTATCCATTCATAAGCTAGCAAGTTACAGACTTAAACGTAAGGACCTGTATTTCCGTGTATTGTTAAACAAAATTTTGAGATCTGCTCAGCTGTGTGCATGACTTTACAATCTTTGCAAGACTTTCACTGTAGAAGTTTGATTCATTCCCACTGTTCTAAAACGTACCTATTTGTTTCTGTAGTGAACACAGCGTTTCAGCACTTCACATCGTTTTTGTGCAGACATTACAGTAAATGTGACCTCACCATTACACTTGTTTGTAAATGTGATGAGTGCAGAAATAATTTGCTCCCCCCCCCAACCTGCTAGGGTTTCTTCAGACATCATAGGAAGTTGGCTAATCACATCTTTTATAACATTTGGATGAATTTACAGCAGTATCCAAGCAGTGGGAGTCCTACAGTGGAAGATCTAATTTTGCCAGAGTACACAATAGCATGTGAGCAGAATCTTTGGGAATGTAATCAATGACAATAACTTGCATTTATGTAGCATCTTTCACCAGGGTGAAATGTTGTGCGCAAGAGCAATTCTGCCCCCTGTCTGCAGTTGCAAATACTCATCTGTATGGTTGCAGTCACTCCAATGACAAGTGATGCTGTTGGACAGAAATGCAGTACCTGCAGTTCAAAGTTGCATCACTTTAGTGTCCCCAGTGATAAAATGAGAATAATTCCCTAAAGAATCTTCGAGATGAAGTACAATACTTTGAGAGTTCACAATTGTAATGACTGAAACAACGTGGTATCAATGATTAAAAATAAGGGATGTGTAATTTATGTAATTCTAAGAAAATGATTTGCACTTCTGTAGTACTTTTCATGAACATAGCACTTTGGCAAACTACTTTATAGTCAATGAAGTACTTGAAATTCTCAGTCACTTATGTTGTTGGAAACACATCGATCGCTTTGTGCATTGCAAACTTTCAATGTGCTAATGAGCAGATTGTCTGTTGGTTGAAGGATTCCTATTAGCCAACCCATAAAGGAATATGACCACCCTCGCCAGGAGTTTCCTAGCGCGAATGTGCAAACTGCATGTTTTAAATCAGATGGCCCTTAAAGTGTTCTTGTTATTTTTTCCTTGGTAATTTTTAATGTTTTATTGGTGACTGTTTTGAAAACACACTTTAACTTTAGTGATTTGTTCTCCTTGTGAAACAGATGTGTGACATTGCAGATGAGTGTAAAGTCTTGGTTGTCATTGCTGACAATAGTCAACATCCCATTTTCCATTAAGAACTATTGACATTTTTATACAAGGATGTGTTGAATCAGAATCATTAACATCACATTTGTAGCAGTAACTTGCTGAAGTGAATTGATTACTGATGAAGATTGTTCATTGGAAATTAGCATGCCAACATACAAAAACGAATGCACAATAGGAGGCTGATTGAGTCCTGGATGAATCTTTCTAGGTACGAAGGAAGTGAAACTTTTGCTTAGCCTGTCTAATGCTTTCTGTACAAAGAAATAAATTGGATGCATATAAATATTTGTTTAGTCAGCATTAAAACCAGTTAAGTGTGCTGCATTTTCATAGAAGTATAGGATTGATTAATACTAGTAATTTGATTATTTCTCTTGTTGTGAGACAGTTAATCCTGTGTTTTCATTGAGTTATAATGGATTTGAAGCTGGATATAGCAGGATTTATTTTATTTTCAGACTCTGGGCCTGGCTGAAGAAGACAAAACATGTCAGAGGTTTTGCATTAGTGTAGAACAGTTAAGTGCAATTGGTTTGGTATCTTGCAGCAGGCGGTGACTGCAGCCAGCCTTTCTTAAAGGGAATGGAAAGCCAAGGATGAAATGCATTGTTGTTGAATCAGTGTTCTCCACCACGTAACTTTCCTATCATGCCATGTAATAGTGAATGTCATCTTCAAATAGGTTGCGCCATGTTTTTAGCAGCTTCCTAAGCCCGTGAATTTGAATGTACTGCAATCTTAACTTTATCAATAACCTAATCTACTCTTACTAACCGTACCTCCTATACTCGCATGCAAATCATTCATATAAATAATATGAATATAGGAGGTATGGTTAGTAAGAGTAGCTTAGGCTATTGATAAGGTTAAATTGCAGTACATTCAAATTCATGAGCTTAGGAAGCTGCTAAAAACATTAGTATAATCTATTAGAAGATGACACTCACTATTGCATGGCATAATAGGAAAGTTAGGATGGTTAGTAAATTTACAGATGATACCAAATTGGTAGTGTGGTGGGCAACAAAGAAGGTTATCTCAGAGTGCAATGGGATCTTGCAACAGATGAGCTGGTGGGCCGAGGAGTTCAATCTAGATAAATGTGACATGTCACATTTTGGTAGGGCAAATCAGGGCAGGAATTATACACATAAATGTAAGGTCTTGGGAAGCGTTGCTGAACAAAAAGATGTTGGAGTGCAGGTTCATTATTCCTTGAAAGTGGAGTCTCAGGAATACAAGGTAGAAAAAAACGTGTTTGGTATGCTTGTCTTTATTGGTCCGCGCATTGAATATAGGAGTAGGGAGGTCATATTGTGGCCGCACAGGATATTGGTTAGACCACTTTTGGAATTCTACATTCAATTCTTGTCTCTCTGGTCTTGGAAAGGTGTTGTGAAACTTAGTTCAGTAAATATTTGCAAAGATGTTGCCATAATTGAAGGGTTTGAGCTATAGGGAAAGGCTGAAATAGGCTGGGGCTATTTTCCCTGGAGCATTGGAGGCTGATGGGTGACCTTATAGAGGTTTACAAAAATCATAAGGGGCATGGATAGGATGAATATTCAAGGTCTTTCCTCAGGGTAGGGGAGTCCAAAACTGAAGGTCTTTGGTTTAAAGTGAGAGGGGAAAGATATAAAAGGGACCTAAGGGGCAATGTTTTCACACAGAGGTGGGGCATATTTGAAGTGAACTGCCAGAGGAAGTGGGAGGAGGCTGGTACAATTACAACATTTAAAAGGCATCAGATGAGTAAATGAATAGGAAGGGTATAGAGGGCTGTGGGCCAAATGCTGGCAAATGGGACTAGATTAATTTAGGATATCTGATCAGCATGGACAAGTTGGACCAAAAAATCAGTTTCAATGCTGCGCATCTCCAGGATTCTATGACTGCTATCTGGACTCTAATGAACTAATTCTCCAACGTAACTTCACATTTCACTCAAAACTAGTACGGTACCGTGAGTATGATTGACTCAAAAGAGTTAACAGGTGTCTGTGGTATGTTAACTGAATAATTCAAATTTGTGGATGAGGCTTCTGACACAGAAGATACGTCTGATGTGTATATGACACTGAAGACATGACGCAGCACAAGTACGGAGTGACAGCACAATGACACCTAAGATCTGAAGAAAAGCAATTTCTACAAACAAGATTTAGAAATAAATAACGAGTACACCTGTGAAGTGCCTTGAATCAAAAAATCATAAGTTACCTTCTGTTATGGATAGCTGTCTGTAGTCATTACATTAATTTTTAATATTACCATTCCATTTCTCCTAACTATTTTATTATCTTCAAAGTAACGTGTGCTATTAGTTATTAGTAACGTGTGCTATTAGTTTTCAATTAGTTAGTTTCGCTTCAGAGCATTTAATATCAAATAATGTCATGACACAATTAAATACACAGAATATATACAAGAAACTATTTCCAGTGCAAAAATTGCTTTTTTAATAAGTGCAGCACTCTTACATGTTATTGCAGGAAAATATACAACTGATAGAAATAAACTATTCTAACAGGAAATATTGGGTAGAATAGGTTAATATTCCATACAGTTAGAAAGAATGCTGGAAAAGCGCAGCAGGTCAGGCAGCATCCAAGGAGCAGGAGAATCGACGTTTCGGGCATAAGCCCTTCTTCAGGAATCTGCAGTTCTCACCTTCTCCTCCAGTTAGAAAGAATGAGCAGTATTCTTTTTTTCAGCATAAAAGATTATGGGAAAACCTGATACTCAAGATGTTGAAAGGCAGCATCCCATAGCTAGAGAGTCTAAATCTTAACGTTGCAGTCTGAACATAGAGTTGTATATTTACAACTGAGATGAGCAGGCATTTCATTGTTCAGAGGGTTGTCCCCAGAAAATATGGATGTTCAGCCAATGAGTATATTAAATCTGATTTTGGGCACTAATGGGTGATGTTGACTTTTTTGCTCACGTGCAGAGGTTTTAAAAGTCTGAGTGTTATACAATGAGCCTACTTGTAATTAAAACAGCCAAAGTTTATTTAAGACCACTGTAGCTAGCCAGGCTCATCCATCACCTGGCAACACACTATTTTGATTATCAATGCATTTATGGAAAGGGCATTTTAACATTTTATTCATGGCAGGTGAATCCTGCTGAAAATTGTACATGTTAGATTAAATGTATTTTTTAAATTATTGCACTTGGGCTTTTCATTGCTCAGTAAACCACTTAATAGAATTTAGGCAAAACTTGGATAGAAAGTAAACAACATGAAAGCTCCAAATTATGCCTCGTGATAACAAGCTGCCCAGTGGTTTGAAGATACGTAAAATTTGCGTTTAATGCTGTCTGAGAACAGCAAGCTAATGCTACACCCAGAGGTGAGCTATTTATGTGATGAGTGCACTTCACTTAGCCAGGCTTTCTAATGCTGCCTTGGAACATGTTTTGGTTTCTTTACCTATTTTATAGGCTCAAGGAGGTGAAGAAACCTGTCTAAAGTTGTAGTTGCAGGATCAGCTGTTGGTTACCTTCTATAAAATAAAATGGACTGTTTGAAAAAGGCCAAGTTTGAAGTCATGTCATAGTGAATGGCAGCTGCTGCTTGTTTTAATGTGTGTTATTTAAGTGTTTAAATGCTGCCCTCTGTTGGCACGTTTGAGGTAATACAGGCTTATGATATAACTTAATAAGCTTTCCAACAAATAGCCTCTTTTCTTTCTCTCAAGAGTTATTTTAAGAATACTCTTCATTGACCTTCTCCTTTTTACCCTCTGTTCCCAAGGATGATGACAACTGGCTTGCTTCCATGGGCATTGCTCACTCTGTTGTACTTTTCTAGATTGACACAATTTTTAATGATTACGTTTGCACATTAAGAGTTGGCAGGCTATTTGACAATAGCTGCCTTTGTGAATTACCCTGAACTGCCCCTCACTTGATTCCAATAAGAACACACTTCCAATATGGGACAAAAATTGAACCAGGAAATGTTTGGTTGGTTTTTTTTGTTTTTCTCTCCATCCAATTCCATCTAAAAATGCTCAGGACAACATGGGATTTTTTTTAATGTAAGATGTAGTTAGGATCTGGAGTGTAGTGGAAACAGAAATGAAACAGTGGCTTCCAAAGGAATTTTGTATGAGTGACTGATGGAAGGAAAAATTGTAGGGCCATGGGGCAAGCACACAGAATAGAATTAACAGTGTTGTTCCTGCAGAAACCAAGTACAAATTCAGCGGGCCAAATGGTAGCCTGATTTGCAGTAAACATCTTGTAATTCTGTTGTTTTATTTGTAGTTTTGTCACTGATACTCAGCTGAAACCAGCTACCTCATCTGGGGGTTCACTGTTGTATGATTCAGGGCTACCTTATGCAGAACAAGTTGAATGATTGCGAGGAAACCAGTCTTGGAGTTTTCAATATCAAATTTGACTTTCTGAGCAGTGCTTACCTTGAGGGTATTCACTATGGTGTTCTTATTTATCAGTTCCACCCAAATAACCTCCCTGGATGTATTTCCAGGAATATCCTCCCTCAGCACAGCTGTAATGCTATCCCTTATCAAAAATGCGACTCCCCCTCCTATCTTGCCTCCATTTCTATCTTTCCTGTAGCATTTGTATCCTGGAACATTAAGCTGCCAGTCCTGCCCATTCCTGAGCCATGTTTCTGTAATTGCTATATATCCCAGTGCCATTCTTTTCAAGCTAGAATCAATTATGTGTCTAGAACAGATGGTTATTTCAGGTTCAATTATTAATTGGATTGAGAGAGAGAAGTACCCATATTATTTTCCAATAGTATACGTTTACAATCTTCTAGATACTACATTTTCTGTCATAAACAACCATGAGTATACTTCGAATAAGAGAAAATCAGCAAGGTGTTAGGAATTGATATTCCAGATATGACACTCCTTTGATTTTGTAGGACTGAATTCAGTTAACGTTCCTTTGGTTAGATGTTTGTCCAGATTCTTTTTAAAAGCTGATTTCTACAGAGTTAGTTTTTGACTCTAATTTATCCAAATCATAAATGTTTCTAATTACATCTGAACTGAAGTTTACAATCTTAATTGCGTTTGATAGTTTTGCAAGTAGTTCAAGTTGAATAACTGTCTTATTCTTGCATTGGTATTTGGTAAGATTGTGGCTGATCTGATCACTCTACATTCCCACTTACCCTTGGTAAACTTTCACCAATTGCTCATCAAGAATCGACGTACCTGTGCCTTAAAATTATTCAGAGTCTACTTTCATTATCTTTTTGAGATGAAAAAGTAAGAACTAATTAAATTTTGGGCTTGGATGTGGAATTGATTTTGTTGGGTTTAGAGTTCCTTTTTCTTAAAATCAGATTTTGTACTTTGTTTCTGTAAATCCATTTGGTATTATTTAATGCCTACCCTATTGTATGGTTGAAGGTGAGGACAGCATCTAACTGGACTGGATGGAGATGGGTGAGAACCCTGCCTCGACCTATCTCCATGCTGGTTAGGCCCAACAGGTTTTTCTGGCCTGCCCCCACTTGAGGTCCCTAATCTTCCTTTCACCGTCAGTATAACTTCTTCAAGGTTACTTGCGATCTCCTGGGGAAGGTCGTTCTCGAATCAAAGGCACCTAGCATCGAGCATTGGGGGACTTGTTTGGTGGAGAATCAAATTCTTAACCTTATTGCTGACTCTCCTACACAAGTTCTCTCCCTGCACCCTCCACTCCATTAAACTCCTCCTGCCATCACTCACTTTTGGTCTGGGTTGCTCTGTGATCCTGGGCCTCGACTGGCATTGTTCTGGGAGCAGTGTCCTGATGGTGCTAAACCACCAATCCGTGTGCCATTGAGAATTGTTTCTTCTTAGTCAATATCCCTCAATTGATTGAAACCTTTCTGAAAGTGTTGTGCCTAGAATTGAACAAGATACTCAGCTGAGGACATATCTTAGACTTACAAATCTTACACATGATTTCATTTCTGTGGTGCTGTAGGCCTTTATTTTTAAACAAAAGTAATGCTGTATACTGTTTTCAGTGTTAGATATGTTGTAAGTTTGATAGCATTTGCATGATTTAAAGTTGGCTTGTTGCTCTGTGCTTGTTCTTCGAACCAACCTCTTGCCTGAGATTCTCTTTTTTTTTGCAACAGTGTTTATTTGACCTTGATTTTTTTTTCTCTCAGACTTCTACCCTGCATTTTGCCCGGACATCAGGATCTCACTGAGGCTGTATCCTGTGTGAATACTTCAAACTGTTACTCTGCCTTTTGAACCTTTGTTAGTTATATGTCTTGATGATGGGATGGAAAACTTATCTTCACATAGCAGTTTTCAGAATAACCCAATGTACTGTCCAGTTAATAGTCTGCAGTATTGTTGAAAGTGTAGCAGCCAACTTGTGCACAGCAAACAGTTGTGGGATAAATGACCCAATAATTTGTTTATCTGATGCTCGTTGAGAGGTAAGTGTTAGTCAAGGACTCTAGGAAGAATTCCCTTGCTTTTCTTGGAGTAGTGCCATGGGGCTTTTTTTATATACTCACCGCATAACCTAGAGGGGCCTTTGTGTTTAACATCCTAAAGGACTAAAGTGTCAGCCTAGCTTATGAAATTCTGTTTCTGATATTTGCATGATTAAAACAAAAATTGAAGGAAAACTTTGCTAATTTAATGTTTGTTCTTAAATTTCTGTCCAGTTTTCGTAAACCAAGTCTGGAATCTTCAAAACTTCGGAAGAATCCGTGGTTGTGCCAGCTGCTCCAAAATAGCACGTTTTTTAAAACCACAGAGCCCACCAAAAATGCTTTGAACATTTGGGCTTTTTCATTGTTTACTTTTAACCTGATAATGAAATACATTCTGACTTCTAAGTTATTACTGAGAAGTGGACCAATTTAGTCAGGTCATTTGAAATTGCTGTGGTTTTATTTTGTATCAAATGAATGCTTTCAACCAACTATGGACTTCTAACTCTAAATCAGGAATAAATGAATAATTTCCAAGATGGTATTGGATATTAACGTAGCTTGTAACTTGTGGCATACACTTACCATCTATTCAAACGTTTCTTTTCTTACAGTGACAGTGAACTTTTATATTCCACTCAGTTGTTGCCATGTGGAGGTCTGTGTAGTACATAGACTACTTCAGCCATCTTTACACAACTCCTTAACTTCATGGTAGATTGATGAATCTGTGTTTTCTTTTGTTTGCTGTCTAATTTTCAAACAATTGTTTATCAATTGTTCAAACAATTCATTAGCTGCATCATTAATTACATATACTGAATTTATGATGCGATCATTATAAAGGATTTACCTTGTACATAGGTCAAGCTTGAATCCTTGGAAGGTACAGGGGTTAAGGGTGATTTTATTGAATCTTTTAGACTTGGTATCGACTTTTCTTCTTGTCTTGTGGTTTGGAGAATCCAGGCCAAGTGAACGTAACTTTCAAATCTGAGGCTGAGTCATTTAGGAGAAATATTAGGAACTGCATTACACAGGAACTTTCACATAGAAAACTGAATAGGACAAAAAGCAGAATGAAAAACATGGACATTGTCTCATGAGATATAGTTAATTGTTTAGGACTGAGAAGAAGAGAAATTTCTTCACTCAAAGTATTGGGAATCTTTGGAATTTTCTACCCCTAAGTATGATGCATCATTGAATACAATTTTGGTGTCTCGGGAAATTAAAACGTAAAGCTTCTGGGCTCTAGATCCACTTTTCTGCCCAAGATTAGATACAAGACCACACCATATAGGAGAAGAATGTGGCTATTTGGCCCATCAAGTCCACTCCACAATTTGATCATGGCTAATAAATCAATGATCTTTGTCATGTTCATTAGCACTGCCAGTTTTCAATTATAACATTGTTAATTTAGTTTAAATTCCACCAGCTGAATTATTAGTTTGAAGCAGTAGTCCGGACCTCTAGGTTGCTAGTCCAGTGACGTTACCACTATGCCACCATCTCCCCTTAGTCACAATTGTACTGAATGGCAAAGCAGGTTAGACATTCCATTTGGTCTCCTTGAGTTTCTTGCATTACGTTGTGCTGGTTAAATTAATTTAAATCTGTGATTGACTGGTGGAACTCCAACAATAGTCTTCTGTGCTGTACTATTCTAAAGATAAGAGATATGCAACCACGTCAGATTGGAGTTGGGATATCGATCAGCTACAACCTTGCTGAATGATGAAATTGAGGGGCTGGAAGTACCACATCTGTCCCTGTCTTTTTTTAAATACACTGAATAAGATTCAAATTCAGAAATATCAAGCTCAAAGTTGAGTATACTGCATGATTTTTTTTTAGCCGTTTTCTATAGTGTGATTTTTCCATAGTACGAGGTTGCACGAGAATGCAACTTTCACATTATAGCAGAATGGTCTGCAGTGGGAATTTCTTGATTAAAACACTCAAGCCCTCTGACTATATTTTGAAGATGCCACTGCATTTTTCCTTTTTGACATCAATTCCAGAAGGTGGCAGCAGTACAACATAAATTGTTGGCATTACTCTGAAATTAAACATTATTGAGGAATGCAGTCAGGGTGCACTAGTGATCCGTTAATCAGTGAATAATTTGTAATATAAGGTTCAATATTCAGCATCCTAATTCCAAATAGTCTTGGAATATTTTCAGAATTTTTAAACCTATAATCTGTCATCTATGTTTATCTCAAGACAAAGCATAATCCAAGTCCTTTGCAATGCATTAGAATGGAATTCTGGATTTAATCTGAAAGTGATTGATGATCCCTTCAAACCGGGTAGCAACTAATTGCTGTAAATGAATAAATGCTTACCTAAACAAAATTGAGAGAAAGTGCTAGCTGGAATGTGGAGGTCAAATGACATGGCTGAAGTCAAGTCCGTGTTGCACAGTGACAGTCTGCCTGTTTTGCATAGTTCATGCACATATGCCCAGTGTCCATCCTGCCAACTGTACCCAAAGTGTTATCTGGTGCAGCCTGCACGAAAAATGAATGCTATTTTGGAGCTAAAAGGATTATTCTTATGCAACTTGTGAATGGAATCTGGAAAACACTGTCTGAATATTGGAAGAGGCAGATTCAATTTTGGCTTTCAGTGGGAAACCGTGTAAGTGCTTCAAAGAAAATAATTTGCACAACTCTGGGTAAAGGACTGGGGAATGAAACTTGCCAAATTGCACTTGTAAAGTGTGGGCGTGAGCACAATGTACTGAATGTCCTTCTGCGCTTTAACTATTCTACAATTCTCAAATTTAGATGTGTAATCAAAATCATTGTGCATTAAAGGCTGGTATATAGAATGGAAATCTCCTTGTTCACCTTTGTTATGATTGTTTTGGAGTAGCCTATGTTCACTTTCTTTTATATTTATTCAATCCTTCTGGCAATGTTCAATCCAAATATTTTGTCACTGAAAGGAATCAAATTTGTGGTGTGCAACATTGTGGCAAAGTTTGGTATTTTGAAGGTTCTTGCCAAATATTCTGAAAAAAGTTTATGAAGTAAGCCATTCATATTGAATTCATACTGGTTAGATACCTAAGAAAAACTAGTTAATTTAGGACCAGTGCTACAATTTAACTTCACGTAAATTGTTTGATTTCAACTATTCCTGAGATGGAATGATCTAAAATGTGACAGTTATTGACATAATTGTTAAGGTCCGTGACTTGTGCAGTCGCTTGCAGTAAGTTCAGTGCTGTTAGTTGACTGTTTCACCTTCCTATATAAGTGCCATACTTGGAGCTTGATTGATAATCCTGATTGATCTAGCATAATTCTTTTTCACATTCAGGATTATCCAGCAGCTGTTTTCCATCTCATCTGATGTAAGACACTGTTGTAAGATTTACAACCGTGGACTGGCTGAATATGATTAGTAACTTGCGTGTTGGGAACTGATGAAGGGATGTACTGCGTGATATAATCCAAGATTACGGGGTGTCTTTGCCACAGCCGATGTTGACCAAGTTTTCCACATACATGGTAAAGGATGCCTTCACATTTGAAGTGACCATACAGGACGTACATTTTGACATTGCTAGCCTATTCACCAATGTTCCAAAAAGAAAGTGTGTAAGGGTTTATATCATAGCACTATATGATAGCGATGTAGATCTGCCACTATTGTTTTGATCAGTAACTTGCACAGTTGAGTTCAGTTTAACAACATCAAGCCAGCCCAAACTACTGGTAATGCCATGGGATTTTCATTTGGCCCAGCTCTTTTAAACATCTTTATTGGATTCTATCAGGAATGTGTCTTTGCTAGAATGACGCCAAACCTTAACCCTTGCATATTTTCTAACATCAGTGATAATGCCTCTTTTATGAATCTGCAGCTGCATGTAAGAACTTCCTTGTAAGTAATAATGGGCTGTACCCCACCTTTGAAATGGTGCAGTTAAATAAGATCCCTTTCATTGGTGCCCCAGTTGAGAAATTGGCTGGTAGTTCTCTTCTCATCTATTGAAAACCTACCTCCACAAGTCAATGTAGGCATGGAATTTTTGCGGTTTCATGCTCTTGTGAGGTTGACCTTGTCAGTAACCTTGTAAAGAGGGGTCCAAGAAATGTGTCAACTTTGAAAACCAATGCTGAAATAGGGCACATCAAAGCTATTCTTTAGATTAATGATTATTCTGATGAGACAAATTCTGACTATATATTAACCAAGATCATAACTGGGCCTAATGGCATCATTTTTGGTTCTAAAAAGCACCCAGTTTTCTCTGATTGCTCTGTAAGGATAAATATTTCAAAATAACAACAGCAACAGGTGAAGCTAGCTGTTCCATGTTGTTTGTATGTAGTAGCAGTACAAGCCGTGTTCTCCACTAACAAGATCCTACCATCAAATCAAAAAATGTTCTACCTTTCACACAAATGAATAATGTGGGCTATGAGTTTAATTGCTGATGTGATCCAGCTAAGTAGGCTGTGCCCAAAGATTGGTGGATTGTGTAAAACTGCATATTCCTCTGGCTGTATACAACAAACAAAACACTGACTGTACCTCAGTAGCTTGCACTTGCAAAACCCACAACATGGTGTTCAACATCTAATATGGTTCTGCAATTGGACATTTGCAATGTCATCGTAAGTGCATGAAGAATTAGGTTGACAGTCAGTTGAAGATTGTCAGGTGGGCTCAGAATTTTGAACAGTTGTATGTGAAACTGTCCTTTGCAGACAGAAAAAAAATATACACACAAGATGCCTGTTACGACCAAACAACTAAAGTTTGTCATTTATTTCAAGACTATAAAAGGCTTTTTTACCCAATAAGCCAGTACCCCATAGATGGGTCATTTATTTGCATATTTTCTAGTACATCCCTCAATCTATTTTCTTTGTAAAATCTACTTGTGTTTTGGGCTTATTTATTTCTCCGTGCTTTTCCTTGTTAACTTGTTTTGTAAAAAGTGTTGGAGATCAAGAGAAATCAAAGTACAGTAGTAAGAGCAATCTCTGAGACTGAGACCTTGTCTTCCATTCATTACTATAGATGTTTAAGTGAAATTAGTGTTATTATTTCATCAGTATTTCTTCAAATTTTACATTGTGATTAAATCTTTCCTATGCCATTCCTTTCATCCCCATGTCATCCCATACCTTGTTCCATATCCCTCATGCTCCCCTGCTGCTGGCCTGTTTTATAAGAAAATAATGTGACATTGATTGAAAATAATGCTGTATAATGGGATTTGTCATCAATAGCTTTGAATAAAGACCCAACAACATATTTTTAGGTAGTGTCACTGTTTGTGATCTAATTTTCATAAGCTGAAAAACTATCAGTTTACTACAATCGCAATAAAAGACAATATCTTGATATCCACTCTACTTTCTGAGGCAAACTTCAAATGAAGCTGAACTCTGATAAGGTGTGTGAAATTAATGCACCCTGCCATCTAGGTTTCCCTACCATGTGTTACCAACACAAATCAATTTTAATCAAGATTCCCACTGATGTTCTTTCTGGAATTTAACTCTTCAGGTGAGTCCAGAGCTTAAGGCAGAAAATCTGATGTGAAAGATTTTGGTTCATCTTGGATAGAGAGACTACATTGAGCCTAAAGTGCCTTCTCATGTATAATATTTCTCTTTTCCATATTTGTCCCTCTCTTAGCCATGTGACCCTTACTTTCCATCTGTTGACTAAAATCATCCCTTTGCATTCCAGGCATAGTAAATATTTAGGTCTGTGTTGATGTTAACCTTTATCCATAAACAACTGTTTGGGATTGTAATGTTTGTTACTGTTTTGTTATCTCATCAGTCTCAGAGCAGACAGACCTATACCTTTTTAAGGCAGTTACATGTAATCGCAACATGTGATTTCTGACATAAAATATCTGTCTCACCTTCAGGCACGATCCTTTGGGATTGTGTTTTGCCATGTGTTTCAAAATCTTGTAAAGAGTTTTGTTTATTCTATTTTAATTTCAGTCTTATGCATGATAAACTTCTGTTTTATTGTGAGAACCAAATCTGCAATATTGCGACTTTGTGTTTGTGAAAGGCCACCTTATTAAAATTTAAAAAAAGTATCAAGCCAGATTTTTCAGTCTGGGAATAATATCAGCTGGCCTCATAACAATGTGTATGTAAAGTATATGAGCACATAACCCAGACAGACTATGGCAATATAAACACTACTGTAAATAAATTTCAAGACATCTGTCTCAATAAGAAGCCAGATATTTGAGATATATGTTGTGAGCTAAGTTTTTGATTGCAATAATATTCCAGTGTACAGAGTAAAAAATTTTCGACTGAACTTGATTAGATCAGGATCAAAACTTTAGTAAATTATGAAAAACAAAAATGCCTAATAAAATATCAAAATGTATACATTTTTATCTTGGCTAGAGTTGATTGAAATTAGTTTTAACATCCCTTCTGATACATCCATTTTCAGTGTACCAGCATCTTCTTTGCATAAAAGCAATTTATTTCAGTTGGAAGTCTGTGTGAACTTTTATCTTGTTTTACTGGATGGGGGAGACCTCAAACTAGCAAATTAATGTTGGCGGATTAACTGAATTAGGACAGCTGCAATGTGTGAGCCTTGGAAGATCGATCAATTCAGATTATCCTGATCTGGACTCTGCTGTCTCCAGGGAACTGGTATGCCTAGTAGGTGCTACATTTATAATTTCCAAAAGATGTTAGATTTGCATATTAATTTGCTGAATCCATCCCTTGTGGTTGCCGATTGACCAAACTTCACTCCGTGCACCTGGACTCCAAGTTGAAATATTGACACGGTACGTGCTCACGATCATCACCACTGAAGCAAGAAAGAGGGGCTTGGTTGATGGGCAAATCTTTTGTTTGGATAAATTTAATGTAAACAAGAAGGAAAGGTTGCTAGTAGCAGTGAGTTTTTTTCCAAACCTGAAATTGGCAATTAAGTGGTACATATTGGCAGCTGATTTCCTAGTATTCATTTGTTTTGAGAAAGTCAATGGGAAATATAAACAAAGTGATCTGTCAATTTGCTAATGTCCATCATCAGTTTTCGTTCACTGTGTTCAGAAGCAAATTCCACAGAAATGGATGCTATAATTAAATATAATGTAAATGAACAGTACATATCCAAATTGACTTGTAATTCTGCAGTCATTAACTTTTCCTGTTTTGTCTGTTTTTTTTTCCCAAACAATATTCTACTTAACTGCTTATGTGAACTGTTATAATCCCAGGGGAAACGTAAAGGTTCCTACAATCATGTTGGTATAAAAGGTGCAAGTTAAAATTTACTGAATTAGTGAGCCCTTGAATTATGGCTGGGATTTTGGTGCGAGTTTAAAAGCATGGGCTCATATTTATCCAGTATGTAACAATGGTATTTCAAATGTTTTTTTTAGGAATTTATGTGGACGCAGATTTCTTCTCTGATGACAATACAATAGTCTGTTTGCTTAGAGAACGATGTAGTGCCATACATAGGCATTTTAATAGGATTGAACAGGAGTAATTTGCTGTGAAAATTGCACAAATTTTTGGAAATGGCCCATTTTTGCAGCAGCAGATTGAAATACCTTGAAACTTTTGGGTTGCCCTTCTTACTGAGTTGTATTCATGGTGCTTGGGTTAACAGCATTGTTTGAAAAAAAGCATTCGGGTTTACTCTGCTCACTGGGATTATGTCATGATTCTCCAGTAATAGATTAAACAACCACTTTGGTTTGGGATTTCTCTCCTATGTTTACAAACCCTGTGGCTTTGTATTGCTGCAGACTTAAGGGAGTCCAAGTCAGCTCCCAAAATTCTTCATGGAAAATACTAATAATCAGGAGGAGCTCTTATACATAATCTAATGGCTGCTGTGGGCAGTCATAGGACAGATGTACACTGGCTGATGTGTTAAATATTTTACCTTATGCTGATTTTGTTGCTGTGCTAATTTACAATTGGTATGCTTATTTTGCTGTGAACTCTGTGTTTGCTATTGGTAGAGCTGTTTGTGGGGGTGAGGAGAGGACCAGGAAAAGTGTTTAATACAGTGTTTATCCTCATTTGACATGATTTCTTTGTTTATTAAGTACAACAAAGCAACATCAGTGTGGAACCCAAATGCACTTTATGTAATATATGTGCATAATCAAATCCAGTAGATTGGGCTAAATAATTCATGTCAGCTGTGAGTCCTAGATCCTGTAATTGGATCTCGGGGGCAATGGCCTTGAATTATCTAGCAAGATAAACTATTGTGAAATGAGCTTGGTTTTTCTGTAATTTTTGTAGTTCTATTGGGCTTGTCAGTTACAAAAGCATTTTGTGCATCACGAGTCATAAAAGCATGATATTGCACTTAAAATTATTTTTTGACTTGACAGCAGTCAGTTTTTCTGTAGTGTGTAGCTCTGGATTGCTGTAACTTGGTCCTACTCGTATCTATATGGCCGCAGTCTGATGATCATCTTCAACATCCCCAGCTGCTTTCTCTCGAGTACCCCAAACACATATCCTCAGCAGGTGGGGTCAGTTTCCTTATGTTCCAGGCTTAGCTGTCCGCTAGCTGTGTTGTCACCTTGTCCAATGTTGCGGCCCAGGCACAATTTCCTGCTGTTAAACATAAGAAGATTAAAGTCTTTAGTTCTTGCCATGAACTCTGTACCCTTGTCACAAATTTCATTCCTATATCTTGTCGTTCTCTTGAACTGAACCATGCCATAAGTAATCTCATTGCTTTGACCCTTGGACACTCCAACACACGAATCACAATTTCTATTCTAACTTCAGCTCATATGTTTCTACAATCCTCATCTATGTTTTTTTTCCACAAATGGTATTGATTTGTTCTATTGCTATTCTATCTAACCTCTTATCTCCCATGCCCTAAACTTTATTACAAGCACATTCAAATCCAGCTATGGGGAAGCAGAGGTGTAGTGGTAATGTCACTGGACTAGCAATCCAGAATCTCAAGCCAACGCCCTGGGAGCATTCTGGGTTCGAATCCCACCAAAACAGATGGTAGAATTGAAATCGCTAGAAGTCTGGAGTAAAGATTATATGGTGTTCATGTCTTACCTTTGATTAGTTGATTGAGCGATGCTTTGTCTTTGGTTATATGCATGTTAAACTGCAAATTTTATACTTAATGAGTGACAAATCCTTTTGTTCTATCCAAGTTCAAATTTCTAAACACAACCATCCCTCCGTTAGTGCTCCTTGTATTTTCTTGAACGTGCTGAACAAAAATCACTTTTCCGTAAGAAAGCATGTAATAAGGGTTGGTTATGTTCCTTCTCTGGCACTTTTTAGATTAAAGGCCTATATTTATGTATTGGTTTAATATACTTTATGTGGAACACTTGCTCTCCAGCACAGCTAAATGCACAATTTTAAACCAGCATGTTTTCATCAGCTAAATTAATATTGGTATTGTGCAATATCTTACAGACACTGTTTCTAACTGATATACTGTTTGCTGAATTTGGTGCTTGTGCACTTTTAATTTTTAACAGATCCATTCTTTGAAAGCATTGTCATTGAATATAGTTTATGTAGTGTAGATGCACTTTTTGACACATGCAGTGCTTGTACTTGCCAATACAGTTTTTTGCACACGTCTCCATGGTGATGTTCACATGAGCAGTAACTACAGTAAAGTGCTTTTCAAGTCATGGAGTCATAGGTCCAACTTGTCCACATATCCTACATTAATCTAGTCCCATTTGCCAGCACTTGGCTCACCCCTCCAAACCCTTCCTATTCATGTACCCATCCAGATGCCTTTTAAATGTTGTAATTGTACCAGCCTCCACCACTTCCTCTGGTATTTCATTCCATACATGCACCACCTTCTGAGTGGAAAAAGTTATCCCTTTTAAATCTTTCCCCTCTCACCTTAAATCTATGCCCTCCAGTTCTGTCTATTTGCCCTATTTATGCCCCTCATGTGCCTGAAACATTGATTCTCCTGTTCCTCGGATGCTGCTTGACCTGCAGTGCTTTTCCAGTGCCATACTTTTCGACTCTGACTGTCCAGTATCTGCAGTCCTCACTTTCTTTTAATATATAAAATAGCAAAAGAAGTCCTGGGGATATGCACTTCACTGCAGAATAGGGTGAGTGGTGTTAACTAGCAAAATGCCCAACTATTGTGATTTTAACAATGAATTACAACCACTATGCAAAGCATTATTAATAGAAGTAATACAATATTTTGGATGCTGAAAGGAATTTTCTACTTAGAACAACAGGCTTCTCATGTTCAAAAGAATTAATATTCAGAACAGTCTTTGTTGATTGTAAAATCAAACTTGTCAAGGATATTCAGAAGTGGATGGAGACCGAGAACTAACTACTTGAAAAGCTGGCTGAGAAAGATGTCTTTACATCATTTTGAATAAAATGCTTGAATATACTTTTGGTTTTATAACCTACAGTGCTATCAGGCTGGAAAACACTGTGTTCAACAAGCACTCGCACCTGCATAGTTCCTTTACAATGTTTCTGCATTTGAATTCATTTTTATGTCCTGAGTGTCACGTTCACTCAGAAGAATGTGGATTCAAGTCCTGTGCCAGACGTTGAGTACACAAATTCAGGCTGACATTTCATCTCAAATTTTAAAGAATTGAAGAAATACTTGAAGAAAAACAAAACTGCAGGCTTAGAGGGAAGGACTTCTAATTTTTTAGTTTAGAAAAGCATTTGTCTGCGCAGGAAATATATTGCCATTCCTTTCTGTTGCTGGGTCAAAATACTGGAATTCCTTTTCTCATGGAATTGTGGGTCAACCCACAGCAGGTGGACTGCAGCGGTTCATAGCAGCATGGTGGCTCAGTGGTTAGCACTGCTGCCTCAGTGCCAGGGACCTGGGTTCGATTACAGCCTCTGGCAACTGTCTACATGGAGTTTCTACACTCTCCTTGTGTCTGCATGGGTTTCTTCTGGGTGCTCCAGTTTCCTCCCACAATCCAAAGATGTGCAGGTTGATGTGCAGGTTAGGTGAATTGGCCATGTTAAATTGCCCATAGTGTTCAGGGATGTGTAGGTTAAACCCTGCATTGGTCAGGGGTAAACATAAAGTAATAGAGTAGGGGAATAGGTTTGGGTGGAATACTCTTTGGAGGGTCGGTGTGGACTTGTTGGCCTGAAGGGCCTGTTTCCATACTGTAGGGATTATATGATTCTATGAAGAAAGCAGCGCACCATCTCCTCAAGGGCAACTAGGGATAGGCAGTAAATGCTAGCCAGCCAGTGCCGCCCACATCCCACGAATGAATAAAAAAAGGTTTGATGGACTGGTGGGCCTGTTTCCTGTGCCGTACTGTTTTGTTCTTTGTTTCGTTGATTGAATTGCTTTTTGTAAGAACTGGTGTAGATTCTTCTGTACTGTATTTTTCAGAGAGAGTTGGGACTTCATAATCTCCTATTGATTTCTTATAAAGTGAATTGTTTTAAGGTGAGTATGATTACACATCATGGATTTTATTTGACCCGAATGAACAAAAAAAGTGCTATTTGACCAAGCTCAATTGTTCTGTATGTACATTTTCCCTCTTGACTGTCCATTAAACATTCATTTCAATTGTTCTAATTTATTGCAAATTGACATATGGCTGGTGTAAGCTCATTGGATTATTTTGGTATATCTGCTGTTTACAAAGCCTTTTGACACCTGGTGTGCTCTCAACTATCCAGATTGTCAGCTTCAGTGGTACAGATGAATTCCTTTAATATTCCTGCTCTGTGTTTTTAAAATTCCTCATGGAATGTTCTGTCAAAGGTGTGTTAGAAAACGTGACTGAAGGGCCAAGAATTTGAAGTTGCCTTTTGACCCTAATTGAATCTTGAAGGTTCCTTGCTCATCAGTTAACTCCTCCTGTTGACCATATATAGTTTGCAGTATCTAGAACTCCAACCTACTACTTTGTTACGCTTAGGCTTTCAAAGATGATTCCTGACCCAAAGCTAACCAAACTCCATTTCTCCATTTCCTCTATTCTATCAACTTGGCACTGAAGCAAATGGTTCCTGATTAGTGTCTATGCATGTTGCATTAGTGCTGCTTACAAACTAAATTTACAAACTAAATGCAAATTGACTTTGGTTTCTTCAGTCTTTCCCCTTGGTTCCTGCTCCTTCATTCTGTGTCCGTGCTTTCTAGGTTTCAGCACACAATGCAATTACTACTTGCCTTGTGTTCATATAAACATTTACTGTATATATCATGCCAATCAAGAGAATGAAGCAATACTGACCAATCACTTGGAGAAGCTGGCAAAGCAAGCAGAAGCTGGAAACACCTAATAGTCTCTGCTGTGTAGTTCTGCAGCGTGAACCTGGTCTAAATACTCCTGCATTTGCAATAGCTTATGCTTATGGGGATAAATGTTCAATTTTTTTTCTTCTTGCAGAGAAAGCTTTGGTTATTCTAACAATGAATTGAAATGCTGCCATAAAGGTGACACCATGTAATCAATTTAACATGGACAACATTTTTCCTTTTCCTCCTTCTCTCTCTCTCTCTTTTTCTTTTCCCCAATGTGAACTTTCCCTCCATTTTCTTTATCAGTCCATTCCAGGATTATTCTTCCCTGCTAGTTCACAATGATCTTCTTACTCTTCTCTCCACTGCTACATCCCCAAACTAATGGCGAGGCTGTCTCTAATTTTCTTTGTCTCCAGCTGACAGTGATGGCTCAATTTTCCATTTTCTTTCAGTCACCTCCCTTTGACTCTCTTGTTTTGAGGTTCACAGATCAGCTTTGGGCAGGAACCATGACTTTTCCTCAGGATTCCATCAGTTTTGCTTCAACCCATGCCACATTCAAGAACAGAATGAGGGATGAATTTGAGTGAGGTGCTCATTTCCATTTGCAAATATGGATAGGAGTTCATGGTGTCTGAAATTTCTGTCTTATGCTGAAGAAACAGTTGGCATCTGTAACATTATTTTGCATGGAAAAATTAAAGAAAAAGAACTCTAGGTAATTTGGTTCAATAACTTGTTTAAATTTTAAATATGAAAGGCAAGAAGTAAGTGATATCCAATGCAATCGATGTTGAAATACTGACTTTTGGAATAACTTTCTTAAACTGGTTTTAAAAGACAATACAAAAAGACTAAAGATTACAGAATCCTCCAACACAGAATTTAACAATTTGGGCTGTGCCCATTTAAAGAACTTTCGAATTGGCCCGACTTCTATGCTGTTTCCCCACAATCCTGCACAGGTTTTTCTTTTCAAGTGTGTACATAAAGTTCAAAATCAATAAAGATTATTTGGCTTGTCTAAACCAGGTACTAAATAGCTCACAGTACTATTGACACTTAAATTTTGTTTGTGTCAAAGACTGAATAATCTGGGGTACGATTCTGCACTGTACAGTTCTATGTATTTGATTTCCAAGAGAACAAACATCTTATGAAACCTTCCTTATGACAATGAAACAGATTTTGTGGTAGCTTTGTTTAGCAGTCCAGATTTATTTTTGCATATTGAATTTTAATGTAGTTTTATCTGCCTACACAGAGAGGGGCAGGAAAAATTCAGGCAGGATACCTAGAAACCATGCAGTGAAAGGTTTTGTAGTTAATGAAATGCTGTCAATTCAATTCCAATGCTGTCTGTCATAGGCAAAGAGTACATTGTTGTCAATTCAGTATCTCTCTCAGAACATGGGTTTTATATTATCTGAATTTGACTTTATTTTTGTTTATGACCATTAATGGTGCTGAAGTATGAATATTTGTATGAATTTACTGGTCAAGATTGTTATTCTGTGATTTGTCACAAGTATTACAATGTGACTTATCTGACTTTTTCTTTGTATTCGGTGGATCTCTGCCGTGTTTCATTACATCAGTGTTCATGCATTATTCAAACAAATGCTAAAAGAGAATGCATATCCATGCCTCATTTGAAATAATTAGAAAAATAATAGATGGCGGAGGTGTCTGGAGCCTGCTGCCATGGCAACAGCAGCAAAAGAGGTGCAGCTTCATCTACTAATGAAGGAATGTAAATCAGCATGAATTATATTGTCATCAGCTTAAAAATATGGCTGATAATACAAATTTAAAAAGTCCTAATTCTTAAAAAATGAATATACATAACCATGGTGTTCTCTTAATGTGTTAGACAGTCAATCAATGAGGAGGTATGAAGAGAAAACTGATTGCATCTCTCGTATGAAATACTTGTATTGTGATTTCTTTGTTACGTTGGTTCATTTATGATTGTAGGATCCAAGAATGATACAATGCAGTCGAAGAACATTTAGCCCAACATGCCAAAGCTAGCTGTTTTGAAAGAGCTGTGGAGTTCATCCCACCCCTCTATTCTTTTCCCATACTCTTGCTGCGTTTTCTTCATCTAAATATTGATTTATTTTTACTGTAAAAAATGAATTGTGAAAGTCTCTACTGGGAGTTTTTTCTTGATTTGTGCTCAGTAATTCTGCAATCCATTCATTTATGGGATGGCACTGGAAAGGCTATTTGCTGCCCCTGATGACCCTCAGGCAGTGGGGAGCTGGGTTGGTGGCTTGCTAAACCATTTTAGAAGGCGGCTAAGAGATAACTGCATTGATCTACAATTATATTAGGCCAAACTGAATAACGACAGCAGGCTTCCTTCCCGAAAATACCTTAGTGAACAAGATGGATTTGAATCAACGTTAGCCTTTGAGCAACTAATTCAGTTACATAAACTATTGCAACACCACTGAAGAGCAAAGAAGAAAAT
Organism: Chiloscyllium plagiosum; assembly: GCF_004010195.1. Classification (NCBI taxonomy): domain Eukaryota; kingdom Metazoa; phylum Chordata; class Chondrichthyes; order Orectolobiformes; family Hemiscylliidae; genus Chiloscyllium; species Chiloscyllium plagiosum. The sequence goes on along the minus strand of NC_057716.1, from coordinate 23,251,006 downwards.
ATATGGTGATGGGCAAAGATTTTAAAACAGAACAAGCAGTATATTGGGGCATTGTTTGAATGGAATCCTCGGCATTGGATTTTGTAAATGTTTATGTTGCCTAATAGAGATATTCTGAGCAATCTAACAAATTACAAGACACAAACTTTTTTTTGAATGAGGTAGCAGAACACTGAGATAACGGAGCAGTCTGTGGTTAGGTTCTTTCTCACTATACATGTAATATGTTTTCAAAGTTCCAAAGCATTACTTCATACATTTATCATTTCAGTTAGCTACCTACACCTCTAAACTGATTTATCCAGCATTCTGATTCACTTCGGATCGATGTAGCCAAATTCCAGTATCCTCTGTTCCAATTTAAATATGTGATCTATATAAGAGGCAGTAGAGTTTCTTGGATATATTGTGGTTCAGCATGAGCACAGAACAAGACTTCTGTGAAAGAACAGTCAAAAGTACTATTACGTAAAGAGCAGATGTGGTCTTAGTCATAGCCACATTAATGTGCTTTTTGACAGAATTGCATATCTGAAGATTTGACTGTTATGTCTTTACCTAAATATCCAGTTTCTTTGACTAGATTTGTTTGTAACTAACTCTTTGTACCCAAGGTAGAAATTGAATAGAACATGGAACAGGTTTTCACATTCTAGTTATCCTTCTCTTAATACTGCTGTACTGCACAGTTCCCGCCACTTCTTTTTATTGGTGGCGGAGGCATCCTTCCTCTCAATGTGTGACTCCCTCCACACATTTCTCTGCCTTGTTACAACTCTCCCTATCTTAAATTCTCCCTATCTCTAACTCACTTTGTATAATCTCCCTCCTACTCCTATTGCAATCTGACCACCTGCTCCTCCCTTCAAACTAACATGATATTCAATAATGCCGTAATAGAAATGGAAGTAGTTTGTGTAGTTGAGGTGAATTACTGGAGGAAATATTGGAGTATTATTGGACAAGGGTGTTAGATAAGCAAGTAAAACCTCACTTGTATTGGTTGAAACTGATGGCATGTGCTGAAACAGAAAAAGGTCCGCTTCCTGACTAGCAATTCTAACCTTTTATCTGTGAGCAAACTCAGCCCCCAAGAAGACATCCGGAGATGACTTATATACTGCAGGCTTCTCATTGCTGATTTCTCACGTTTGTGGCAGGAAATTTGCTTTGTGAGAATTTGAATGAGTGATGTGTTAGAAGAGCAGGATTGTGCTCCCATGAGTCACTTTTCTGTGCATGTGCTTAACCTAAACAAAAAAAATCTTTTCAATAAGTTTCCAATTGGCCTCATTTATGTACAAAAACCAGCTATGAAATGATGGTCTGTATTTAAATGGGAACAACAGAGCAGGAGGAACCTATTACCTCCTCAAATCTTAATCCTTTAGAGTAAAAGAGTTCCATGTTTTCACTGAATATTCGGGGCTTTAATTCCCTAGTCTTAGATTCCCCATTCAATGGCAATATTACTCATAATCAATTATTCATTATCCTAAAAACGTCAGTTGAGTCACACCTTGTCTACAGTTAAATGCCTTCTGGAAATCTATATAAATAACATCGATATGTTATTTATTCTCTGTCACTAATTATTCTTTGAAGTGGTGTCTAATCCGGTTCAACCTACCATTTCAAAGCCTGTACTGGTTCTCTGGCTGAAAGTTTGGAAGTTGTTCAGTCAGCCTACCAATGTAGACATAAAGTCATTTTTAAAATATTTGTTTATGTTAATCATCTGAACTACAGCTCAATTTCTGAATGTCCATCACAATGCTTCCTCTATGGCACAAATCTTGAAATGCCTGTCTGTTATGCACCTGCTCATCAAGTTACAAATGCATTTTCATTTTCTTGTCAACTATTTCTTTCCTCTGAGGGTGTTGAATGTTTGCTTATAATATGGCTTTGCATGTTTCATTAGCCCTCTGGTAACCTTAATGAGCATCAGCATTGAGTGTTGTGGCCAACTGAATTGCAGAAGACATGGCAGCCTTGTCCAGATCCATACATAACCACTTCCAGTTAATAGTGATGAGGAAACAGACTGATCCTTCAGCACCCACCAGCTTGATGCAAGTATTGTAGGACCCATTTTATAGCTCTGATTACTGTCAGCTAAACCCACACAAACTGACAATGAAATTTAGTATCTGTTTGCACTCTGTGGGTTATTATGCCGAACAATTGTGATTTTAGCAATATTGAATCAACTTGGGACTGAGCGCAGTAATTACTTCTTGTTAGGTATCACTATTGAGTACCTATGTCAGTATTTCCCTTTGATTTGTATTCCTGTTAAAGATGTGACTTATATTGGGAAAGGGGTCTCATGATGAATTTTGTTCCACACAAACCACCAGATGAAAATGAAGAGCATCCAAATCTAGAATTCCAGATGACTGAAGATATAAATGTAGCATCAGACCTGATAAATGACTGTGGATGAGAGCTGAAAGGGAAAATGAAGCAGAAATAGAGTTGATTCTTTTCTAGTATTCTTTTCATGAGTTGTAGCCATTGCTGACAGTTAAAAGTCAATCGCATTACTGTAGTTCTGGCGTTACAAATAGTATAGACCAGACAGAGTTTGCAGATATGTCAAAAGGCCATTAATGTACCAGATGATTTTTTTCTTATGAGCATCAATAATTTCAAGGTCACCATTACTGAATCGAGTTTTCAGTTTTATTTATTGACCAGCAATTTCACCAGCTGCTTTGGTGGGATTTGAACCCGCAGGATTTGTATGGTCTCTTAATTACTGATATTACTACTTCTGACTATTCTACCCTAATGAGAACAATTTAGATGGTAATGTAAAAAGGGAACCCAAAAGTCTTTTATAGACATAAAACCTACTACAAGGGAAGTCAAAGGAAGGTCAAATTAATAGTAAAACACAGGGAAGCATCATTTGACCCATTGACCCTGTAGTGAAAGGACTAAAAAAGAAATTTTCTTTTGGGTGTGATGGCCATTATTGAGATACTGAGTATTCTGCATCTGTACTTGTTAAAGAGGATGAAGTTCATTCGCAGTAAAAGAGGGAATGAGCTTAGACTGAGAGCAGTTGCCGAAAGGTTTGGCAATACTCAAAATAAAGAAGGCACACAAACTGGATGAGATGCATTTTTGGTAACTGAGGGAAGTAAGAGTGGAAATAACAGCAGATTTGGTCAAAATCTCATTTGTGGGCAAAGGTGTGTGCCAGAGTGGTACAGGATTGAAAATGCTGCACTACTTTTAAAAAGTAAGAGCGATAAAGTTAAGAGCTACTGGCCAGACGGCTTAACATTGGGGAATTTTTAGAACTAAGAATGAAAGATCCAATTCTTGCCCTTGTAAAAATATGGGATAATAAATGACTGACCGATTAGATTTGAAGAAAAGAAATCACATTTTGACTAGCAGATTCTTTGCGATAAAGTGAGTTGATGAGGCTAGTGCAGTTGCTATTATGTATCTGAACTTTTAAAAAGGTATTGTTTCAAATGCACACTTTTTTGGCAAAATTCAAGTTAGAAAATTAGAAGGACAGTGGCAACAGTAAGATTAAATTGACTAAAAGATAGAAAGCAGGAAGTGATGTTGAATGTTTTTGTTTTATTCTAAAGGAAATGTATAGTATTCTCCAGCAATAGGTATGTTACTGACCTGGACTCAGGCATACTTTACAGGGAAAACCTTTAAAGTTTACAGTTGGCATGAAACTTGGTATAGTAAACCATGAAGGAGAAAGTACAGGGATATGAAAGAAATGTACACTCATCCAAATACAGCCTGATTGTAGAAATGTGTGAAATTCTGTATTTTGGTAAGAAATATAAGGACTGGCAATAGAAATTAAATGGTGCAAATTTAAAGGAGGTGGAGCAGAGAGTCCTAGGGTTTTATGTATACAAATCTTTAAAGATGGCTGGATTGATAGAGAAGGCACAAGATGCGTTACTGTCCAATTCTGGTACCAAGCTTTAGGAAGAATATCAAGGCATTGAAGAAGGAAAAGGAGGAGTTTACCAAATTAAGGAGGGATGTGGGATATTAGAGAATCTGGGCTTGCCTCTTCAGTGGATATGAAGGGATAATTTCATTAAGTTTCTCAAAATCATGGATTGTTTGCATGAAGTATATATGGTATAACTGTTTCCATATTGAAAGGCTGAAGACAGAATGGAAGGTATTTGGCATGCAGATGAAATGAGAAAAAAAAATTTGAGTTATGCTGATTTAAATGTGTTGCTTGAAAGTATGGTGCATGCAGATTTAAAGGAGACTGCCCAAAGTAAATTGGATGAATTCTTAAAGGTGGGCCTGTGTGCGGAGAATATTTGTAGGAAAATGGAGAAAGAACTAATTGAATAATCTTCTGGCTGATGGAGACAAGTTTGATCAAATGACCTTTCATTCTTTGATTCTGTTTGCTGACCATTTGCTGAGAGCAAGTGTACATCTTATCACGAACAAAACTATTCTTATTCATTGTTCAAGTGTGTATTTCCCATCAGGCATATTTAAGCAATTACTGACATCAAAAGATTTACTGGTCCACCCTGTGTCTCCCACATTCTTGCAATATCTTGTCTAACATAAAATATACACTCCCTACCCCTGCCAAAAGTTTGACATTTCCTGGGAGAAGCCAATTTTTAAAAAAAGGAACATTCCTCTCTAATCCCCTCAAAGACCAATCTTTGGATACCAGACAAGAATAGATGCTATGTCGTTTTCCGTCTCTTCTCTGGTATGGAAAGAATCTGGCTTGCTTGAGAAAAGACACCTTTGAGCACAGAGCATTCCTTGATAGGATACCTTGTTACAACACCACAAAGTACATTTATGACTCGTCGGGGTGCCCAATTGTAATGAGTAATGTAAACCAATGTGACTTTGAAGAAATGTTAAAGCTGCTCTGAAGTGTGAGGTAGTTTACTGCTTATTTTGATCGGTACCTCATCCTACCTTAAATATTCGATCACTCCGGTGCCTATAGCAGTGTATGCCAATGTGTAAAACGTACTGTGGCAACTTACCAAGGTGCCTACAAAATACCTTCCAAACCCACAAGTTTTACTACCCAGAAGGACAAGGGCAGCAGACATAAGAGAACTCCATCATTTCCAGTTTCCACACCATCGTGAATTGAAAGCATATCACATTCCTTCATTATTTATGGGTCAAAGTTACAGACTTCTCTCTCTAACAGCACTGTGGCTGTCCCTGCACCACATAGACTGCAGCAATACCAGAAGTTGATTCAACCACCACTTTGAGGGCAAGTAGAGATAGATAACAAATAGTGGCTTAGCAAGTAACATATTTCGTCTTGAGTGTGTTTTAAAAAAAATACACATGTTGATGATGTGGATGTTCTATTCACATATATTCTAATAGTATTAATGGTACATTTGTGGCTGTGCAGTCAATGTGAACAGATGATAATGGAAAATGGGGCAAGGTTATTTATCCTATTGATTTTCATGATTTCAACAGGGCGTGCAAATTCACATCCTTATTAAGTGACAAAACAACCAATATTAACTGTTGCAAGATAGCTAAAAACCTTTGAGATTTACCTAACTTGAAGATCTCTTTATTACACAATGCAACCCAAACCTGCTTTGTTACATTCCATAAACAGTGTCCCTATGCTTAGTGGGAGTGGAAGTGCAGGGCTTTGGAGAATAAATACTTTTTTTACTTGTTTTTTCTTTAAAACTGCAACTTTCAAGTATTCTTTCTGAAGGGCCTGATTAGCATAGGATTATGTGTTTTTGATATATAAAAATGCATGTATTATACATGTTCCCCTGTTTAAGCAATTGCATTGCCCAAGAAAATTAGTTTGTTTCTGTGATTCTTTCAACCGAACTTGATGTTAAGTCTTCATAATCTTAAATTTTTATATAATGTGTTAAACCTATAGTGTGTGTTGAATACTGGGCTCCCAAGACAGTACATAATCCACAAACCTGGCCATGGCATTGTGTTTACATGGTTGAGTTACCATGTCTTGAGGAATGATCAAATGTATTTTTAAGAAAAAGTCTCACGCTCTTCATGAGAGCTACTGATTTAAAAGCAGATTACTAAATCCACTAACATTACTTTTGCAGTTTGACGTATCCAGATTCTTGGAAAGCCGTTAATTTATATCTTAGGAACTAATTTGTTAACTTTGTTTTATTGGAATATTCTGGAAGTGAGGGATGGATAATGGGCCACTCTTAAAACACTGTTGAGGAAGATTTATTGTCTTGCTATAAACTTATGTTGGGGTGTTGGGTAAGGAAATTGTGACCATAATCTGTATCTGCTTCCATATGGTTTTTAGGTGAAGAGTAGTAATGCTTGGATTGTTCTCTATGGGATACTTTCTGCAATTATTGACACATTTCCTATATGCTAATATAAAAACAGAATAGAAATGCTGAAGTCAGAAGCATATAGCATCTGATGAGCTTGCAGTTATGCGGGATCACCTTGCAAATTCCCTAGAATTGAGGGACTCCAGTTTGGATTTCTGGTCAACATTCCTCCTTCAACCACTATCCACAGGAAATGGATTACGAAGTCATTTGCTTAATTGTTTATGAAGTATTGATGTGCATCCATAATAATGATTGTACTCCAATGGGTGTCATTTTTTAGATTAGATTTTAGATTAGATTCCCCTACAGTGTGAAAACAGGTCCTTTGGCCCAACAAGCCCACACTGATCCTCCGAAGAGTAACCCACCCTGACCGTTTGTACGTGAACTCTTTGGTACGTCAGGGAAATTTCATTAAAGTGTTGTATGAATTTGAATTTGATACACATGTGTTAATATAGTTATTTTCTGTTGTATTTCTGCCTTGAAAGAAATTGCAGATAATGGCGTAATGCCTGGGCACCTGTCCAAACCATCCTGTCCACTGCTGGTATTCTGCTTTCCATAATATGAATAGAGTACTCTTTGTCTGTGAGAAAATGGCTAAAGCAGTGTTCAGAATTGTTTTCCAATAGGAAGAGAATGCTACCAGTTAAGGAATTTTAGGAAACTGCTGGTATTGAATGAGGGGAGGTAGGAGTGGTACAGAGTAGCAAAGCAATAGAAAGATGAATCAGATCATTAAAAGCTCTTGAGATCAATGGGAATGAGTTGAATTGGATCCAAATTAGGCTTTGTGGCAGGAGCTTTGCTTTTGCGCCCAGAAAATTGTTCCAAGATTCCACTGGGCTTCGTATTAGATCCTTTCCTATTATTGGTACTTAACTGGTTTAGACTTGACAATATTGACCATAATTTAAATCTTTCCAGTTAAAATGACAATTGAACCATGTTAATGGTAAGGAGGAACACTGTACATTACTGGTAGACATTACTGAATTGGCGAGATTATGGTCACTTGTTCTCACTCCTGGCTGACAATGCACGACTCAATAATATGAAGGCCTATTTTTTGGGTGCATAAGAACTCATGAGAACCTTTTAGGCACATAATTTCTCATTTTTTTTGTTCTTCCTCACTTCTTTGGAAGACTCGTCTCACCAAAGGTAATGTCAGATTTCACTATCCTGGCAAAGTGGTTTCTTTCCCAGTTTTAGTTGAGCCACATGGTATAGGAGATTCCACCCGCAAGGAGGAAGCTTGAATAGCTCAGGCTCTCTATGCCTTTCAACATTCTCCTTTATAATCAAGAATGCAACGGCTGTTGATTTAACCTCTGGAACTTTGTTTAAAGATGTAATATATTTTCCAAAACAGAATTATCTTTAGACATTTCTGCCAACAAACTGCATAGGATGGATAGGTTTTTTAAAATATCTGTGATTTTTTTTTAGAATAGAATTTTAGAATCCCTACAGTGTGGAAACAGGCCCTTTGGCTCAAGAAGTCCACAATGACCCTCCAAAGAGTATCCCACCTAATCTCATTGCCCGTTACCCTACATTTCATCCCGGCTAATGCACCTAACCTACACATCCCTGAACACATGGGCGATTTAGCATGGCCAATTCACCTAACCTGCACATCTTTGGACTGTGGGAAGAAACTGGAGCACCTGGAAGAAACCCATGCAGACACTGGGAAATTATACAAACTCCACACAGACAGTCGCCCAAGACTGGAATCGAACCCGGGTCCCTGGCGCTGTAAGGCAGCAGTGCTGTCACTGAGCCACCGTGCCGCCCCTCAAATTTTGAAAATGTGTTGAATAAAATTATGAATGGAGAGAATATTTGTCTGTGGAATTATACGTATTCCAAATATTCAAGCATAGATCGGGCCAATCTGCATATGGCAAGAAATGTCTGCATTTGTAAAAGTTTGTGTTGTATATTTGCCAAGCTTGTTAGATTTTGCTTTTACAATGTAATGAGGAGCTCTATCACAGCCTAATTGGTGCTTTGTGGTGAATAAGAGTAATGCATTCTTGGGAGTGGTGGGGGAGGGAAAGACGGTGGAAGGTTATGGGGGGAGTTGGGGGAGATGGCAGCTGATGATGAGCTGAAGATCTCTGGAGCAAGAGGGTGGAAGTGAGTAGCAAGGGAACGGGTTGTTGCGCGGGGGGCATGGTGTGTGGGAAGGAATGCTCTGGGGAAGAAGAAAAACTGGGATGGCTTCAGGCAGAGGGAATATGAGGGTGTGAAGGGTAACTCCAGGGAGAAATATGCTCAAGTTGTTTTGTGAACTCCCAGCTTCACCGTAGCATTGTTTTGTCAAAAGGGGCAATGTTTTCTGCAATCTGATTTCAGGACCTAAATTAGAAGCCAGACATGAAAGGCAAACTTGAGTTGGAACAGAACAATTGTATTGTAGCATGTTTTTGTAAAGTGTTACTCTGAAAATGGCATGATTCCGTAGCCATATTATTGCAGTTGCTTAAAGCACCTCACATTATCATATTTATTGTTGCTAAGATGTATTATTTTTGATCCTATTTCCGTATTTTGCATTGTTCTACGATGTGTCATCTGATGAAATTTTCAGATGGACCTTTCTGTATCGGGTGATATATGTTGTCCTTCTGGTATTGCATAATGTTGATTGTATCAACAACAGTCATCAACCACGAGAGGCATGATAATGAGAGTAAATAGAGCAGGCTTTGAGAATTTAAAGAAATACAAAGGATGTTTTACAGTAGTTTGAAAGTGATACTTGCATTTATATAGCACATAGAAAACATGGCAGCCAATTTGCACTCTGCAAACTTCCATAAGCAAATTCAATCAAGCGAGAGGTACGGAGGCACACTCAATCTGTCGCTCCTACATGCAGACACATGTAAGCTTATGGGGCGAATTTGTTTTTGCAGAATTACATTTTACTTTTCTCAAAAACTGCATGAATCAATTTAAAACTCTAAAACTATACAGAGTTTTGATCAATCTGGCATAATATTGGGACAGAGGCAGACTTCACACCTATTGTTTAAAAACCTGAACTAGAGAATGTAATTTAAAAGAAGTTCTGGGATTTACATATCAAAGAACAGGAACCAGTATATCCTATTATAAAAGATGAAAGTTTTAATGTAAGATTGTTTACTGTATCACAACTCCATGACACTGGACTCCTTTGGCTCTAAATCCTGTGAGCATGATCTTCACTTCCACAACCACCTGATGAAGGAGTGGCACTCTGAAAGCTAGTGCTTCCAAATAAACCTGTTGGACTATAACTTGGTGTTGTGTGATTTTTAACTTTGTCCACCCCAGTCCAATTTTGGCATCTCTAAGTCATTCCACAAGCAGCAAGGTCATAATGACCAGAAAAAATGTTTTGTGACTGAATAAATACTGACCAGGACATTGGGAATAAAGCACTTTGAGATATCTGGTGGTTGTAAAAGATGCTAAATAAATGCATTTTTTTCTTTACTGTTGCTATGTTAATCCTTCAGGAGCTATAGAATGTTTTCATATTAAATGAAACAAGTTAGTCTGTATAAATATGCCACAACATTTTGGGCTTTCAGAGTTATGCAAGTTCTGTGAGGAATGGAGATCTGATAGAATGATGCGTAACAGAGTTGTTGCCTGAGGACTCACTAAAAGGCTAACCCAGTGTTTTTTTTTCTTAAATGTGATTCTCTGTGCTTAAATTGGTTCAAGGCAAAAAGGGTTAACTTAAGAGGACACATTGCATAGACTAGACTAGAATATAGAAAGTTAAGAGCAAGCTTAAATTGTTTAAAGTGGGAGTGATCTAATAGAATTATTTTGTTATGAAAAGAATGATTAGGAAATGTAGAGAAAATGAGCTAAATTTTAGCGGATGAATTGGAGTCTTGATGGCTTGAACCCAGAGGTGACCTCGGTGGAGCATTAATTGTGGATGTTCCTGGCAGTAGCCATCTCTGGGAGCCCTTTCCAATTAGGGCCAGCAGTAAGAGTGTCAGTGACAACATCCAGTGCCTTCAGTAGGAGGGTAATGGCTGCCATTACAATAAGATCTAGATTGGCAGAGACACTAATCTCTGTGAATGGGTACAATGGCATGATATAATGGATGTAAGTTTGCTTGCTGAGCTGGAAGATTCATTTTCAGACATTTCATCATCATACTTGGTAACATCATTAGTGAAGCACTGAGGCCCCCTTTTTATTTATATGTTTAGGTTTGTGATATAATCTCCTGTGGTGACATTATTTTCTGTTCTTTTTCTCTGGCTTAGATCCAATTTACCACCCCCTATGTGTTTGTTGATAGAGTTCCAGTTGGAGTGCCATGCTTCTAGGAATTCTCATGGATCTCTGTTTGGCTTGTCCTAGGTTGGATGTGTTGTCCCAGTCAAAGTGGTGTCCTTCCTCATCTGTCTGTAAGGATATAAGTGAGAGCGGTCATGTCTTTTTATGGCTAGTTGATGTTCATGTATCCTAGTGGCTAGTTTTCTGCCTGTTTGTCCAATGTAGTGTTTGTTACAGTTCTTGCAAGGTATTTCATAAAAGTTTTGCTTGTCTGTATAGCGTCCTTCAAGTTCATTAGCTGTTGTTTTAGTGGGTTTATGGGCTACCATGATATCGAGAGTCCCACTTCGACTGGACAACACATCCTTCCTAGAACAAGCCAAACAGAGACACGCGAAAGAATTCCTAGAAGCATGGCATTCTAACCGGAGCTCTATCAACAAACACATTGATTTGGATCCCATTTACCACCCCTCCCCCCAAGAAAAAGAACAGAAAATGACACCACAGGAATTGACATCACCACTCCAAGGAAACCTAAACACATAAATAAAAAGTGGGCCATACAACAGCGCTTCACTGGAGGCTCACGGATTTACCTAGTATGGTGACAAAACATCTGAAAACGAACCTTCCAGCTCAGCAAGCAAACTTAAATCCAGAACCTCAACCTGAGCTACAAATCTTCTCAAAATTTGCTGGCATAATATAATGCCGACCAAGTAATAGCTGCACTGATACATTATGGTGAAGCTGCCACTGCTCTGTTTCTGGTCTCCTGTTACAGGATGTGGAGGTGCCTGTGTTGGACTGGGTTGGACAAAGTCAGAAGTCACACAACACTGGGTTATAGTGCAACAAATTTATTTGAAATCACATGAACTTTCGGAGTGCAGCCCATTTGTCAGTTGCAGTGACAGAGCAACACACAGACACAGATTTATTGGCAGAGAATCAAGGGCAGAGAGATCAAAAGATCATACAATTTGTGTAAGTGAAGTGTCAGATGATACATCTCTACAGGTGACCAAGGGTGTTAGTCTGTGTGCAAACTGCTTATAAAGTCAATGTCAGTGCTGTGCTGTCATGACAATCAGGCACAGCGATAGAAATGTACAAAAGGTGACATCTCAGGTCGTATACTGAATTGTAGGTGTCAAACTTTGTTCAGAATCTGTCTGAGTTTTAAGCAGCCTGATTTCAGTTTTGTATCCAATTGGCAAGTGCTCCCTGAATCCCATGTGATCTAACTTTACTAATTAGTCTAACATGTGGAACCTTGTCAAATCGCATGTCTTTTCTGAGTTTCTTTTCACCGTGCTCCATCATCCATTCTGAAGATTGACTGTGTATTCAACTCTATTATTCAGCTTATCCTGTGTGTATCTTGTTCAATAGGTGACTCTGTGTGGGAGACCGGACAGCTGTTGTGACTAATTTTTTGACAGCAATTATGGCCAGCGTTAGGGTCTGATGTGCGCTTTCTCCTAAGAGTGGGAAGTTAGTATTCTGAATAGAGAGTCTAACCTGGCTGTGCTTTTTTTTTTCTGCCCTCCCTCACCCACTGGGCTGAGAATTGTTTGTTTTCAAGTGCTTACCTGGATCTGATCACAAGGTAGATGCAAATACGTAAAGTTGTCTATCATGGTTGTGTATAGAATCACTTTAATACCATCATCATGACTTCCAAATGCAGAAAGGAAGACATAGGATGATGTAGAATGTACACAATTGAAACCAATCCACCTCTGTGGTTCAGCTCCACTCAAGCCTCTTCCTGTTCTTCCTCATTTGTATCTAACATTACAATCTCTATACTCTTACCCGTCATTTGTTTGTATATGTTTTAATATGGATTTATACTATTCACTTCAACCACTCCTTATAATAATAAGTTCCACATTTTCACTGCGCTTCAGGTGAAGAGGTTACTTCTGAATTCCCTTTTGGATTTTTTTGGTGACTACCTTATTTTTGTATTAAGCTGTTTCTCACAACAGGAAACATTCTGTCCGAATCCAATTGAAGAAAATCTTTCATAATTAGGTCACCCCAGAGTCACCAGCTTTCAGTAAAAATGCATTCAAACCTGGCAATCCTTTCCTGATATGATACCAGAGATCTGTGGGTGTTTACTTTTCTAAGTCTTCTCTGAATCCTCTGCAGTGATCTTTATAGATATCTCTGAGCAAGTTGATTGAAGAACAAAGGAAATTACATCACAATTCAGCCCTTCAAGCCTGTGCCTATACAGATCCACCATCAAAACCTATTTTCCAAGGATTTATCCCTGTGCTCCCTGCCCATTCATGCATCTGTCTAGATACATCTTAAATGACGTGCCTGCCTCTACCACCTCCGCTGGCAACCCGTTCCAGGCACCCACCTCTCTCTGTGCAAAGAACTTTCCACACATATTTCCCTTAAACTTTTCCCCTCTCACCTTGAACTTGTGACCCCCTAGTAATTGAGTCCCCCACTCTGGAGGGGAAAAAGCTTCTTGCTATCCACGCTGTCTATACCTCTCATGATTTTGTAGACCTCAATCAGGGCACCCCCCCTCCCGTCTCCAAACTTTCTACTGAGTAGAAAATAATCCTAATCTACTCAACCTCTCTTCATAACTAGCGCTGTTCATACCAGGTAACATTCTGGTGAACTTGTTTCTGCACCCTCTCCAAAGCATCCACATTCTTTTGGTAATGTGGTGACCAGAACTGTACGCAGTATTCCAAATGTAGCCGAATCAAAGTCCTTTACAGCTCTAACTTGAGTTTCCAACTGTTGTACTCAAGTCCGATGAAGGAAAGCATGTCGTATGCCTTCTTGACCATTCTATCGAGCTGCGTTGCCACTGCCACTGTCTGGGTACAATGGACCTGAATACCCAGATCTCGGTGTCCATCAATTTTCCCCAGGGTTTTTACATGTACTGTATTGTTCGCTCTTGAATTGGATCTTCCAAAGTGTATCACCTCACATTTGCCTGGATTGAACTCCATCTGCTGTTTCTCTACCCAACTCTCCAATCTATTTATGTTCTGCTGCATTCTTTGACAGTCTCCTTGACTATCTGCTACTCCACAATCTTATTGTCATCTGCAAACTTGCTAATCAGACCACCTGTACCTTCATCAGATAATTTATGTATATAACAAACAACAGTAGTCCTAACGTGCATCCCTGTGGAACACCATTGGTTACAGTTCTCCATTTTCAGAAACTCCCTTCCACCACTACTATTACTGTCACGTGTTGCCCAGCCAGTTCTCTATCCATCTAGCTAGTACACCCTGGACCCCATACGACTTCACTTTCTCCATCAGCCTCCCATGTGGAACCTTATCAAACGTCTTACTGAAGTCCACTTACATGACATCTACAGTCCTCCTCTCATCAATCAACTTTGTTACTTCCTCAAAGAATTCTATTAAGTTGATAAGACATGACCTTCCCTGCACAAACCATGTGCCTATCACTGATAAGCCCATTCTTTTCCAAATGTAAATAGATCCTATCCTTCTTCTCCAGCAGCTTCCCTACTACTGACTCCGGCTCACCCATCTATAATTACCTGGATTATCTGCTACTCTTCTTAAACAAGACGACAACATTAACAATTCTCCAGTCCTCTGGGACCTCACCCATGTTCAAGGATGATGCAAAGATATCTGTTAAAGCCCCAGCTATTTTCTCTCTCGCTTCCCTCAGTAACCTGGGATAGATCCCATTTGGACTTGGGTACTTGTCCACCTTAATGCCTTTTAGAATACTCAGCACTTCATCCCTCCTTATACCAACTTGCCCTAGAGTAATCAAACATCTATCCCTAGCCTCAACACCCGTCATGTCCCTCTCCTCGGTGAATACTGAGGCAAAGTACTCATCAAGAATCTCACCTGTTTTCTCTGACTCCATGCATAGCTTTCCTCCTTTTTTCTTGAGTGGGCCAGCCTTTTCTCTAGATGCCCTCTTGCTCCATATATATGAATAAAAAGCTTTTGGATTTTCCTTAACCCTGTTTGCTAAAGATATTTCATGACCCCTTTTAGCCCTCTTAATTGCTCATTTCAGATTGATTCTATTTTCCCCGATATTCTTCCAAAGCTTCGTCTTTTTTCAGTCACCTAGACCTTATGTATGCTTCCTTTTCCCTCTTAGCTAGACTCAAAGTTTCACCTGTCATCCATGGTTCCCTAATCTTACCATTTCTATCCCTCATTTTCATAGGGACATGTGTGTCCTGCATTCTAATCAAGCTCTCTTTAAAAGTCTCCCACACATCAAATGCGGATTTACTTTCAAACAGCTGCTCCCAATCCACATTCCCCAGCGCCTGCTGAATTTTGGTACAGTTGGCCTTCCCCAAATTTAGCATCCTTCCTTTAGAACCGCTCTTGTCTTTGTCTATGAGTATTCTAAAACTTAGGGAATACTGATCACTATTCCCAAAGTAATCCCCTACTGAAACTCTAACCACTTGGCCAGGCTCATTCCCCAACACCAGATCGAGTATAGTCCTTTCCCGAGTTGGACTATTTACATAAAGCTCTATAAAACCCTCCTGGATGCTCCTTACAAATTCTGCTCCATCTAGACTAACACTAAGTGAATCCCAATCAATGTTGGGAAAATTAAAATCTCCTATCACCACCACCCTGTTGCTCCTACATCTTTCCATAATCTGTTTACATATTTGTACCTCTATCTCACGCTTGCTGTTGGGAGGCCTGTAGTACAGCCCCAACATTGTTACTACACTCTTCCTATTTCTGAGCTCCAGCCATACAGCCTCACTGCTCAAGTCCTCCATAGTGCCCTCCTTCAGCACAGCTATGATATCCTCTTTGACCAGTAATGCAACTCCTCCACCCCTTTTACCTCCCACTCTATCCTACCTGAAGCATTAGAAAATGTTGTTGCACATCTCTGAAGGAGGTGGGACTTAAACTTGGATTTCTGGGCTTCCTTTTATACTATCCTTTTTATACTATGGCCACCAGAACTGCACTCAGTACTCTAAACAGGTATAATATTGAGAATACTACAATCCGGTGCCATCCACAAATTTACAAATATTTTTTATTGCAAATCATTGATATAAGTTATGAATAGCAGAGGCCCCAGCACTGATCCATGTGGAAAATCATACCTTTTGCATTCTAGTTAGCTACTCTTTGCTTCCACTGTCTGCTTTCTGTCTTAAAGCCAACTAACGATCAATTATTTTACTTGTCTCCTAACTTCACATTTCACGGTATGTTTTGAGTCATATCAGACATGAAAGAAGCTTCATCCCGGCTCCGAGGCACCTCTGCAGGTGGTGTCAGAGGCCCAACATCCTTAGCTGCTTCATCAGTGAACTTGCCTCCATCACAAGGACAAAAGTGGGAATGTTTGCTGATGACTGCACAATATTCAGCACCATTTGTGAATCTTTGATACTGAAGCAGTCCATGTCCAAATACAGCAAGAACCGCACAATATCCAGTTTTAGGCTGACAATTGGCAAATAACATTTGCACCATGCAAATGCCAGGCATTGAACATCTCTAACAAGAATCTAACCTTGACATTCAATGGCACAACTCTGACTGAATTCCCCACTATCAACATACTGAGGGGTTACAATTGACCTGAAACTGTACCAGGCTAACCATATGTAGATGGCAGACAGGCATTAAGGAGTCAGGAAGAGAGTCAGTCATTGCAGGATTCCTTGCCTCTGACATCCTCTCATAGCCCCAGTTTCAGGTCAATTATGATTCAGTCAGAGTCAGATTCTATGATCCTGACTTGTGCATTGTAGATGGCAGACAGGCATTAAGGAGTCAGGAAGAGAGTCAGTCATTGCAGGATTCCTTGCCTCTGCCATCTACAATGCACAAGTCAGGATCATAGAATCCCTATAGTGTAGAAACAGGATCTTTGACCCTCTGAAGAATAATCCACCCAGACCCATTCCCTTATCCTATATTTACCCCTGACTAATGCACCTAACCAATACATCCCTGAACACTATGGGCAATTTAGCACAGCCAATTTACCTAACCTGCGCATCTTTGGATTGTGAGAGGAAACCACGCATACACGGGAGAATGTGCAAACTCCATACAGACTTTCGCCTGAGGCTGGAATTGAACCCTTGTCTCTGGCGCTGTGAGGCAGCAGTGCTAGCCACTGTGCTGCCCAAGTTAAAGATGACTAATAAAGATTTTCCCTTTTGCATTTCATGCTGGCCATTACTATATTTTTACTTTTCAGCTGTTCTTCAAATCTTTCCAACCACTGATATTAAGCCGACTGCTCCAAAATTTCATGGTCATGTTTTGTCCCCCCCTTCTTAAGTAAAGATTTTACATTAGCTATCCCACCATTCCTCTGGTGCTATGCTATTTTCTCATGGATGACTGCAATTCAAGAAGGCAACTCAGCACTGCCTTCTCAAGGATACCTCAGGATGTGTAATAAATGTTGGCGAAGCTAGTGACTCTCTTATCCCGTGAATGAAATAAAAATAAATATATTAATCAAAACACCGTGTTAGTTTTCCCCTGTTGCTGCTCAGCCTAGTCCAGCACTTTGCAAATTTCTTTTGTGGTGTGACTGCATTTTATTGCTTCAGACTTTGTATGACTGCAGAGTGAAAATTTTGATAGTACAACAGTGGTTAAACACGATGGGATAGTGACATTATCGGGTGGAGCTGGACTTTAGATTTTGACCAGGATAAGCTGGAGAACAGGTGATGAATTTTATAGGAGTTAATGCAAAGGCAGCATTTTCCAAAAAAAAAATCAACCCCCTACCTTAGTATAGGTATTTTTGCAACAAGCCTCTGAGCAGTCGATTTGGTATCACAACAAAAAAAATGGGTCATCTGTGTTTCCAGAAGGCCTTCTGAACTGAGGGCAACTGTGGTTGGCTTGAAGCTTGAAAGCCCAAAATCTCATCTTGTGATCTTGAGCCGAAACTCAACTTAATGCAGCCTCGGTCTATAAAATCATGAGGAGTATGGGCAACTTTTTCACACAGACGGTGGTGCGTGTGTGGGAATGAGCTGCCAGAGGAAGTGGTGGAGGCTGGTACAATTACAACATTTAAAAGGCATCCGGACAGGTTGATTGGCTGGAATTTATCCAGGGACTGAGGAACACATTTGTAGACTTACTCACTGACCTGAAGGGTAGTTTCAATGACGTAGTGTACTGGTGTTTGAAACTTGCCCAATTGTAGAAAACCTAGATGTACATCATTGTGGAGGATCAGTGCCTCTGAAACCATTATGCTCAACAAGGTCTTTAGTTTGGATATCATTTCACTAATTGCATTGGGCCTACGCTGTCTGCATCATATTGTAAATACACCAAGAAATAGCATCATGTTAACTGATTACTGTGGGTTTCCATATTATCTTTGGCTCTCAACCACGAGGTATCTGTTCATGTTTGATATTAATGGTACTTTGTGATGAAAAATCGCATCATGTGGAATTACTTTGGATAACAGACAATAATGTAAAAAGCCATCTGTTCATGATGGCTGTGAAATAAAAAAGCTTCAGCCTCTGTCTCACTAAGGAAAAATACAACTGCTGCAAATATATGACTTGGGATCTGGAAAAGAACAGAGGGAAATAAGAACAAGGGAGAAGTAAAAGAACCAGTGGGACAGCAATTAAATAGTCTTATAAGGAGAAATGGGAAAGGAAATTTAGTACAGTTATTCATTATTGATATATTTCTATCCCAGTTTGTGGAAATATCTCCATTAATATTTGAAAAGTAAATATCTTTCTAGTTCAGGGAGCTCAGTGTAATATGTGTACATAACCTTTCTTTGGGAGTCATTTGAATCTTTATTGTTGTGAAGCAGTTTTGTGAACCATTCAGGGAGCTATCAAAAATGGATGTTTGATTGAGCTTTGCCAAGTATACTTTGATGGTTTGAGAATTCGAAAATTTCATTCTTTTCAACATGTATTTGACATACAGCATTGGTCCTGTTAGGACAGGCTACATGAGTAAATGTTGGAAATAATTAAACCAGATAAAGGCAGATTGTGGATAGCATATGTGCAAGTGCTTCAATCTGATTAATAAACGATAATGGTTACAATTACATGGAGGATAGAAAACACCTCTCAGTGAATTAAAAGACAGTAATTTGATCAAGTAGGCCAGATACCAATATAACTTGTAAGATCAGAGGTTAAGTGATTTATGTTCATGATTTGAAGTTGGATTATTGCCTTGAATTTACTGAGGGCTGTTATCCATTGTGGATGTGTGTACATGTGTGCATCCATAATCATCCTTCTCATTTAAGTCAAGCTAATCTTCCTTCAAAATTATCTTCAGAGTGTTATGATGTAAAGATGCAATTACAATGCTGCACCATATCGTTGAATTTATAACTCTGGGTTGGATTGATTTATGTTTCAAAGATCACAGTTAGAATATATAGAATGGTAATGTTCAGAAGGATCCATTTAGTTCATTGAATCTACATTGGTTCTTTGAAAGAACAATCCCGATTCATTCTACTCCTCTGCCTTTCCCCATATCCCTATAATTTCTCATTCAAATGTTATTTCACTTGCATCTTGAAACTTTCTACTGAATTTGTATCCCTGAGCCTAACAGTCAGTTTAGTTCAAATTTTAAATGCCATTATATTGAATGATTTTCCTCATTTATATCATATTTAATATTACATGATTTGCGCTATTATCAATTCTTACTAAATATTGTCGGGAAATTGACTACTCTGCAAAATATTCTGGAACTAAGGTCATCTTGAACTAGGTAGTGCTTTTACTTCCAAATGTCTGCTTTACGTGTGCACAGTTCTGTCAGTTCTGACATTGAGGACAAGGATCTTCCATTCTGAAGTCCTGGATGATTGCAGTCCCTGTTTCTTGGCAATTTTGGTTTGAAATACACATTTACAGAATTGGACGCATGCAGCAGATGGACTGTGCACTGTCGGTTATTTGCACACTAATCTTTCAACTCAGATCAACCTCTAGTGGCATGGAGAGCTTTTAGTTCAGTGTGAAGAGGTTCACTTCAGAGTTGTTTCCCTTAAGATAAACAATAAAATACAGATTTGCATTATATAGTACTTTTAGTAATGTCAGATCACCCTAAAGAGCTTCAATCAATTAAATACTATTTGAAGATAGCCATTGTCATAGTTAAATGTATATCTGAGATTGCAACAATGCCTGTTGCAAGAGGACTGTATTTAAAGGGTAAAAGACAATTTTCTGAAGTATACGCATCATCAAATTGAATGATGAGATGCTGCCTAAAGCTGTGAAAAAGGAAAGCCTAACCATTGTATACATCAGCTGAATCTCAGAATAAGTTCAGAGGTAGTAATTGTGTGTAGTGCTTCCATACTAGTGAACTTCCTTCTCATTTCATCTAATGTTTGCACTTGCATTTAATTTGTACTGACAGCGACCTGCAAAATATTTGCGGTAAAATTAGTAACTTTATTGCATCAATACTATTTTAAATCTCCATCCAGAGCCGTCCCTCTGCATTCCTCACATCAAACTACCCATGCATCCTTCCACCCCATGCTATCAAGTTTCCATTCTTTCCATGCTGCAGCCTCCTTACTGTCCCATACCTCCAACCAAAGCAACATTGATGAGCTCCCCTTACTTCCAATTATCTTTGACCATGCTCCTCATCCTGCACTCCGCACAGTCATTGCTACCTACAGGTGGCTCACAAACTCCAATTGACGCATGTTAGAGTAGCTACACCTCAAGGCAGCAAGTAAATCTCTTAGAAGGATTAGGCTGTTTTTTTTGGGAGGGTGAGTGTCAAAGGGCATGTGCACCAAAACATCCTTGAGCTTGGCTCTTCTCCTTTTAGAGTCAGAGATGGAAACATAGCCTTTGGTCCAACTCATCCAGGCCGACCAGATATCCTAAATTAATCTAGTCCATTTGCCAGCACTCGACCCATATCCTTCTAAACTCTATCTATTCGTATACCTGTCCGGATGCCTTTTAAATGTTGAAATTGTACCAGCCTCCACCACTTCCTCTGGCAGCTCATTCCCACACATGCACCACCGTCTGTGTGAAAAAGTTGCCCATACTCCTCATGATTTTATAGACCTCGAAGATCACCCCTCAGCCTGCAATGTTCCAGGGAAAACAGCCCCAGCCTATTCAGCCTCTCCTTATAGCTCAAACCTTCCTAACCAGCTAACATCCTTAAATCTTTTCTGAACCTTTTTCAAGTTTCACAACATCCTTCCAATAGGATGGAGACCAGGATTTCACACACTATTCCAAATGTGGCCTAACCAATGTCCTGTATAGCTGCAACATGACCTCCCAACTTCTCTACTCAATACTCTGACTGACAAAGGAAAGCATACCAAAAGTCGTCTTCACTATCCTATCTACCTGCGACTCTACTTTCAAGGAACAATGAACCTACACTCCAAGCTTCCCTTGTTCAGCAACACTCCCTAGGACCTTGTCACTAAATATATAAGCCCTGCCCTGATTTGCCTTTCCAAAATGCAGCACCTCATTTATCTAAATTAAACTCCACCTGCCACTCCTCAGCCCATTGACCCATCTGATCAAGATCCCGTTCTACTCTGAGGTGACCTCCTTCGCTGTCCACTACACCTCCAATTTTGGTATCACACGCAAACTTACTATACCTCCTCTGTTCACATCGAAAACATTTATATAAATGACGAAAAGCAGTGGACCCAGCACAGATCCTTGAGGCACACCACTGGTCACAGGCCTCCAGTCTGAAATGCAACCTTCTGCCACCACCCTCTCTCTGTTTTCTACCTTTGAGCCAGTTCTGTATCCAAATGGCTCGTTCTCCCTGTATTCCATGTGATCTCATCTTGGTAATCAGTCTATTATGAGAAACCTTGTTGAACTGAAGCCCATTTTGATCACGTTCAGCACTCTACCCTCATCAATCCTCTTTGTTACTTCAAAAACTCAATCAAATTAGTGAGATGTGATTTCCCACACTCAAAGCCATGTGGACTATGCCTAATCAGTTCTTGCATTTCCAAATACAAGTAAACCCTGTCACTCAGGATTCCCTCCAACAACTTGCCCAACTCTGATGTCAGACTGGAGAAAGTGAGGTCTGCAGATGCTGGAGATCAGAATCTGATGTCAGACTCACTGGTCTATAGTTCCCTAGCTTTTCCTTACCACCTTTCTTAAATAGTAGCAAAACGTTAGTCAAGCTCCAGTCTTCTGGTACCTCACCTGTGGCTATCGATGATACAAATATCTCAGCAAGGGACCAGCAGTCAGTTCCCTAGCTTCCCACAGAGGTCTCGGGTCCACCTGATCAGGCCCTTCTGATCTCTCAATCTAAATTTATTAGCAGATGAAATGTTTTCCATTCACAATGTAGAGGTGTGGTTAGAGATAGGAGCATGAGAGGGGAAAATCAATGGGAGAATTTAAAATCGCTTCATATGGCACCTTTACTGTTGTCATAAAATCTTACAATAGCCATTTAGCCAACTGTCAAGCCTTGGTGCAAACGATTGCTGGTCAACATCCAACCAGCAAAACCATCTGGACATGTTGAACATTTGAAATAATTTTAGAATTATGACTTGGCTTTGCAACCTTAACTTTGTCCTGTTTAATGTTTTGTGATGCACTAGATAATTTTGCTGCCTTTTGGTAAACCCTACCACACTGGTCAAAATCAGCTAATTCGACCCTCAATGGAGTAACATTTAGAATTTTCTGTTTTTGTGTAGCCATTGTCTGATGCATTTGCTTTCAGAGCTTCTGGTAAAGCTAAAACAAATTAAAGCCCATGTTCAGCCAGAAAGTGCAGGAAAAGCATTCTAGAAACTTCTGTTCACCACTGCATTCCCTTTCTTAGAGTGAAAGTGTGATGTTATTGTATATAGATCATTAACTTTTCATCTAAACAAAACAAAGAATGTCTACCATTTTAGACAGTTACTTTTATATAATTTTGTAGATGTTTTGGCTGGACTTTGACTCAATGTGTAGAATATTTTTGTTTGTCTCCAAAGCAATTAAATTGAGTAAATAATTTGCAGTCTTTTGTACGTATTTTTGTCTATTCATATTTGCATCATTTAAAACCATGAGTTTATTTCAAATGGCCTTACTAAGACTTTTGAAACCAGGTCATTTTTTTATTTGTGTGGAGGGGTCAAATGGACAAGGAAGTAAAGTATTTTTCTGCCATCACTATAATTCTTACCAATCTTCAAATGATGCTCTCTCTTTATGCTTTGGTTGACCTATTGAAGAAAACCATGGGCTGTTTCATGCGTAACCCAAGTCTTCTAGACACCTACATTTGCTGTATCCTTTAAAGAATCTGACATAGGATACCAAAACAATGCCCTGGGTTCAACAGGGTGTTGGGAGTAGGTTACTGCTGGGAATTTCCTCCAAGTTCTCCTGCACAGTTAGTCATTACTAGCATAGAAGCAAGCCATTCGACCCATCAAATCTATTCTCTGTCGGGAAGTGTCATTCTCCTGCTACATCCTCAAATTTATTTTCTTCAAATTGCTGTTGCTTCACTGGAAGAATGCTGCTGTTAAATCTGTGATGTGGAGGTGCCAGTGTTGGACAGGGGTGGACAAAGTTAAAAATCACACAACACTAGGTTATAGACCAACAGGTTTATTTGGAAGTACAGTCTTACAGAGTGCTCCTTCATGCATTATTTGAGCTAAGATGTCACCTTTTTTTTCAAAACCTTGGGAATGTGACTTGAAAGAAGTTCTGGGATTTACACATTAGTGAATTGAAACCTGCGACCCATTCTAAGTGATTAAAAACTTAACAGCGATCTAGGTTTGTTCAATACATCGCATCAGTGGTATGACACTTTTTAATCTTTTACTATAATTTCTGTGTCCTATGATTCTGCTCAACTAGCTACCTGATGAAGGAGCGGCGCTCCTAAAGCTTGTACTTCCAAATAAATCTGTTGCAGTATAACCTGGTGTTGCGTGTTTTTTTTAATGCGGTTAAATTTGTAACTGACGTTTACACTGATATTTGCCAAGAGATTCTGCATCCACTCAAAAGGATAATGTCTGTTTGAAGACGGTTAAACTGGTCACCTATTGTGTTGTTTGATCAAACAACTTATTATGGAATCAAAGTATCCCTACAGTATGGAAGTTAGCCATTCAGCCCATTGAGTCTCTACCAACCCCTCCAAAGAGCATCTTGCCCAGGCCTACCCCTCCACCCTATCCCTCTAACCTTGCATTTCCCATGACTAATTCATCTAGCCTGCACATACCTGGCCACTATTGGCAATTTGGCATGGCCAGTCCACTTAACCTATCTTGCTCATGCCATTTCCTCAAAAGGTACTATTGAACTAGTTCCACTTCCTTGCTCTTGCCTCTCAGTCCTGCCAATTTCTCCTTTTCAAGCGTATACCCAATTCCCTTTTGAAAGTTAAGATTGAACTGTTATCACCATGTTTAGCCAGTGCATTTTGGATTGTTAAAGTGTATATTCATGTGCAACAACTTTGTGCCTTTAATATAGTAAAATGTCTCCAGGGGGAATCACAAAAATATCTTTTCTGGGTAGATGAATTTCAGTAAGTTGATCCTAGGTACTTGTGTAAAGGAAAATACGATACAAAGGTTTTAAGGAAAGAATTCCAGAGCCTAGTGCCTTGGCAGCTCGAGGCACAGCCATCAGAGGCAGAGCAATTGAAATTGGGGGTACTTAAAAGGCCATGATTTGAAGAGTGCCGATATCTAAGAGCATTTTTGGATTGGAGATAGATCTTTATTTACTTCCTGTCCTTAATCTGAAAACCAAGATGAGAATTTTAAAATTAGTTTCCAATTAAGCAATGCTCAAATATAAGTCAGAGCATAGGAATTATGACTGAATGGGACTTCATTAGGTCCCTGGCTCAAGCATTTGGATGGCCTCAAGTTTATGTACGGTGGAAATAGAAGGATGGCAAGGAAAGCTTTCAAATAGTCAAGACTAAGGGTGATAAAGGCATCGATGAATGCTTCAGCAACAGATAATTCTCTTGTAAACAATCTGAATGCTGGATATCTACTGACTGCTATTCATGAATATGTAGAGGACAGTGATTTTTTAAAAAATATATATATTTTTGTTGCAGGAAATACTGGCAATGCAGGAGAACCAGTAAACCATTCAGCCCCATGAGCCTGACTTTCTAGATCAATGTCTACCTCAAGGTCATATTTCTGCACTATTCCCTTATTCTTGAAAAATATAAAAGGGGCAACTTTTTCATGCAGAGGGTGGTACGTGTATGAATGAGCTGCCAGAGGAATTGGTGGATGCTCGTACAATTTCAACATTTAAAAGTCATCTGGATTGGTATATGAATAGGAAGGAGAAGGGCTTTTGCCCAAAACGTCAAATTTCCTGCTCCTCGGATGCTGCCTGACCTGCTGTGCTTTTCCAGCACCCCTCTAATCTAGACTCTGATTTCCAGCATCTGAAGTCCTCACTTTTGTCTTGGAGTGATATAGACTGGGTGCTGGATTGGGTTGGAATATCTGGTCAACATGGACAAGTTGAATCGAAGATCTGTTTCTGTGCTGTACACCTCTATGACTCTATCAATCTCTGCGTTGAACTTACTCATGACTGAGCTACCGCAGCCTTCTGGGGATGAGAATTCCAAAGATTTCCACAACGTCTTTTTGGTAACTTTATTAATCTTCTCCTTTGATATAATGCTATCTTCAACTTCCTTTGTTAGCTATAATGCTGTCTCACTTTTCCTATTAAGTAAATTCGCCTGAAAGAGCTGCATTTTGTTTTAAAACCAACTATCCCACCTCTTTGTTGTGTTTGTCTATCCATCCTAAATGTCGAATATCCTATAATATTCAGTTCCCAGTCTTGGTTACACTGCAGCTGCATCTCTATAATGGCAATAAAATCATGCTCTTTTGCTTCTACTCGCACCATCAATTCACCTATCTTATTGCAAATGGTGCCTGCATTCCGAGTGCTTTCAGTTCTATTTAGATTAGATTCCCTA
Organism: Chiloscyllium plagiosum; assembly: GCF_004010195.1. Taxonomy (NCBI): domain Eukaryota; kingdom Metazoa; phylum Chordata; class Chondrichthyes; order Orectolobiformes; family Hemiscylliidae; genus Chiloscyllium; species Chiloscyllium plagiosum. Next base: position 23,225,247 of record NC_057716.1, on the reverse strand, counting down.
CGATGTAGAAACAGGCCCTTCGGCCCAACCAGTCCACACCGACTCTCAGAAGAGGAACCCACGCAGACCCATTTCCCTCTGACTAATACACCTAACACTATGGGCAATTTAGCATGGCCAAATCACCTGATCTGCACATCTTGGGACTGTGGGAGGAAACCAGAGCACCCAGAGGAAATCCACGCAGACGCAGGGAGAATGTGCAAACTCCACACAGACAGTCGCCTGAGGCTGGAATTGAATTGGGGACCTTGGTGCTGTGAGGCAGCAGTGCTAACCACTGAGCCACTGGTGCTGTGAGGCAGCAGTGCTAACCACTGAGCCACCGTGCTGCCCCTTATTTAAAAAATATGTTTTTATTGAAAAAATAGATTTTAACTATTACAACTACAAAACAATACAAAAAAACAACCCAAATAAAAAATAATCCCCAACAGACCCTCATGTATAAACATATATAGAAAGAAAAACCCAAACTGACTATTTAACTAAATAAATAAATAAATAACCAACAAACTAATAAATAGTAATAACTCAGCCCAGCCAAACAAAACACTCATACCTTCATAGTTTCTCCTCCCTGGACTCTTCTGGACTCATAAAACACAATCTTTACGGCTATATAAAAGCCCTTGTTAGTGTGGCAGATAAATCGATGTCAAGGTATTTCAAAAAGGGATGCCATGTCTTGTAAAAAAATTCTCAATTTTGTGGTGTACCATATTTGTGAGAGAATATGCTCCATAACAATCTTTCGCCAACCTGACAGGCTGGGGAAGGGGGGGGGGGCGGGGGGGGCTGCGGTTGGAGATCCAAACTAGCAAGATATTATTTTTTGCACAGAATGTGAGAACATTGAAAAGTTTTTTTCTTATGCGTGAATGAAGGAAATACAGTGGGCAGGCCCAAAAGGAGAGAGATAGGGTCCTTCTCCACCCTGACACCCAAATTCCTCTCCATTGTGCCTGCCACAGCGCTCCAATATGTTTGAAGTCTATTGCAAGACCAGAGACAATGGGTAAGAGCGCCCGTGCAGACCTTGCATTTGGGAAATGCTGAAGATACCCCTGGTTTAAATTTTGACAAACTGTCCGGAGTTCTCCCTTTTCTAAACATTTCTGTAATTCAACCTTGGTTGATTCTAGGATTTATTTCTCCTGCTTTCCATTTTCATTTACAAGTATTTTATTTCCCATAACTGGCATTGTTTTTATTCTATGCCAATTTCCTCTGATGTTTCCATCTCCCAAAAAGCTAGTCTAAACCTCACCAACATCACTCCCAAATTTCCCCACCAGGACATCCATCCCAGATTTCTATTGTGTAACGTGTGCTACTTTTACAGATTCCAGAACTACTCCCAATGCTCCATTAATTTAAAGCCCTACTTCCTACGCTACTTTTATCAGCCATGTCTTAATTCACTCAATTTTTCTATTTCTATGCGTATTAGCTCGCGCTGCTGAGAGTAATCTTGACGTTACTGTACAAGAGATACTGATTTTCAGTCTTTCGTCTTGCTTCCCAAATTCTACTAGAAATCACCTTGATGCTGTTATTTGTGAGTTGAACAGTATTTAGTAATCTGTATGGAAATTCTGTGATCTGTGCAATGTGTGCAGATGTGAAACAATTCTAAGTTTGTCTCCTTTATAATGGGAGCAACTACCATTTTGAAGAATGTATCAAAGATTAGTAGAGTATAATGGCTCTAAATTTTACTTTGCTTTGGTCAATGAAACCAAGAAATGCGATAGTTTGGCGCAATTTGTATGAATCCTAATTCATGTGTTTTAATGCATTCAGTTAGGTAGGTTTGATTGAATCTACATTCTTGATATAATTACAAGCTTGAAATTCCAGTATTAGTTTTGATAAGAAATTGGTTATGCAGACTTGAGAGTTAAGGAAAAATGTTTCCCTCTCTCAATTTTCTGTTTTGTACGTTCCTGTTATATCTTTCTGAAAGGAAATTAGTAGGATTAATTTTCAGATACAGGGTTTGCACCCAAAATACAGTACATTTGAATCCGAGGTTTAATATCAGTAATTGCACTTTAGTAATAAGAGAATGAAAACTATCTATAATTTTGAAAGATTTAATATTCAATTGCCTTTAAAAAGTTTTAGATTAGAATAAGAAAGTCTTGTGACAGTTCTGCAGGCCTTGATGAGACTAACCTGATGTACCTTTGGCAGTTTTGATTGCCTAACCTAAGAAAGAATACATATTCCTTGGAAGGAATGCCAAAAAGATTCCTGGGATTAGAAGGGGTACAATTTTAATTCTATATTAGTTGTATGCAGATTGTGGGCATTAACTAGGGATAAGTTGTGCTCCTCTAGATAAAGTTAAAATCACACAACACCAGGTTATAGTCCAACAGGTTTACTTGAAGTACAAGCTTTTAGAGTGTTGCTCCTTCATCAGGTAGGTAGTGGGGCAGGATCATAGAGTCATAGAGATGTACAGCATGGAAACAGATCCTTCGGTCCAACCCGTCCATGCCGACCAGATATCCCAACCCAATCTAGACCTACCTGCCAGCACCTGGCCCATATCCCTCCAAACCCTTCCTATTCATATACCCATCCAAATGCCTCTTAATGTGTTAATGGTTGGCAAGTGGATCTCCCGCCTGCCTATTTGTGACAGACAGCAATTCTTATGCAGTACAGACACCTGGTTTGTGTTTTCCATTCATTTGGGTCGACCAGACGGTAAATCTTGCAAAATCAGCTTGAACTCCTGTCATGATTTCCAACACACTACCCCGGTGAGGCGTGACACCCGATTCCCGTGCTCCGATCCAATTCCGCCTGACCTGACCTAATCCCCAACAGCCTCCTGTGCGCGGTTTCATAATGTCCCACAGATGGACAGGATTGGCCGAGTTGAGACTGAATTTGTGTGACGCCAGCCTGGGTGTAATTGAAAGACAGAACAGCCCCGATGGGCTGATTGGCCTTATGTTTGTGTGTAACAGGCTGAAGGGGCTGAATGGTGTTCCTCTATAACAGGCCCAAGTTCCTCTGTTCAGCTGAATCGTGCTAAGTTGCTCCTGGTGTCCAAGGGGTGTGCAGGCTCAGTGGGTTAGCCATGGGGAAGGCAGGAATGAATGGGCGGGTGGTTTGGGTCTGGATGGGATGCTCTTCGGAGGGTCGGTGTGTAGTCGATGGGCCGAATGGCCTGCTTCCCCGCTGTAGGGATTCTGCATTCTGTTCCTGGCCCACCGTTCCCGACAGTAGCCGCTCTCCCATTCTCTGGGGCACCCCCCCCCCGTTCAGCAGGTACACACCAGGTGTGCTTTCCTAGACCTCTCACTCTCTCTCTGCTCTCTCTCTTCTCATCCCCTCACTCTCGCTCTCTCACTGCTCTCTCTCCTCCGACGCTACAGGGAAAACAGCCCCAGCCTGTTCAGTGTCTCCCTGTAGTTCAGATCCTCCAACCCTGACAACATTCTTGTAAATCTTTTCTGAACCCTTTCAAGTTTCACAACATCTTTCCGATAGGAAGGAGACCAGAATTGCACGCAATATTCCAACAGTGGCCTAACCAATGCCCTGTACAGCCGCAAGATGACCTCCCAACTCCTGTACTCAATACTCTGACCAATAAAGGAAATCATACCAAATGCCTTCTTCACGATCCTATCTCCCTGCGATTCCACTTTCAAGGAGATACGAACCTGCACTCTAAGGTCTTTGTTCAGCAACACTCCCTAGGACCTTATCATTAAGTGTATAAATCCTGCTAAGATTTGCTTTCCCAAAATGCAGCACCTCGCATTTATCTGAATTAAACTCCATCTGCCACTTCTCAGCCCATTGGCCCATCTGGTCCAGATCCTGTTGTAATCTATGTAAATGACAAAATGTAGAGGGCCCAGCACCGATCCTTGTGGCACTCCACTGGTCACAGGCCAGTCTGAAAAACAACCCGCCACCACCACCCGCTGTCTTCTACCTTTGAGCCAGTTCTGTATCCAAATGGCTAGTTCTCCCTGTATTCCATGAGATCTAACCTTGCTAATCAGTCTCCCATGGGGAACCTTGGCGAACGCCTTACTGAAGTCCATATAAATCACATCTACTGCTCTGCCCTCATCAATGGGCGGCACGGTGGCCCAGTGGTTAGCACTGCTGCCTCACAGCGCCAGAGACCCGGGTTCAATTCCCGACTCAGGCGACTGACTGTGTGGAGTTTGCACATTCTCCCCGTGTCTGCGTGGGTTTCCTCCGGGTGCTCCGGTTTCCTCCCACAGTCACAAAGATGTGCAGGTCAGGTGAATTGACCATGCTAAATTGCCCGTAGTGTTACGTTAAAGGGGTAAATGTAGGGGTATGGGTGGGTTGCGCTTCGGCGGGTCGGTGTGGACTTGTTGGGCCGAAGGGCCTATTTCCATACTGTAAGTAATCTAATCTAATCATCTAATCTAATCAATCTTCTTTGTTACTTCTTCAAAAAACTCAATCAAGTTTGTGAGACATGATTTCCCATGCACAAAGCCATGTTGACTATCTCTAATCAGTCCTTAGCTTTCCAAATATATGTACATCCTGTCCCTCAGGATTCCCTCCAACAACCTGCACACCACCGAGGTCAGGCTCACTGGTCTATAGTTCCCTGGCTTGTCTTTATCGCCCTTCTTAAACAGTGGCACCACGTTTGCCAACCTCCAGTCTTCCGGCACCTCACCTGTGACTATTGATGATACAAATATCTCAGCAAGAGGCCCAGCAATCACTTCTCTAGCTTCCCATCGCGTTCTCGGGTGCACCTGATCAGGTCCTGGGGATTTATCCACCTTTAACCATTTCAAGACATAAGGATACAGAATTTATAATAAAAGATAAATGTCATATAACTAATGCGATGTATTGAACAAACTAGATTGCTGTTAAGTCTTTAATCACTTCAAATGGTGTTGCAGGTTTCGATTCATTAATATGTAAATCACAGAACTTATTTCAAATATCATTCCTGAGATAGCTTAAGGTTTCATGAAAAAAGGTGACATCTCCGCATAGACAATGAATTAAAGGTGTGAGGTTAAAGTCTATCTGTATCCCAGCCTAGTGTCAGACTGGTTCTATTTCCAAAGTAGGAATTGATAAAATGTCACATGGACATACTGCCTATAGATTGTGTTTTTTGAACAAAATGGAATGTATCTGCAAATATAAATTGGCAAATGCAAATTTACCGCTTGGATTATGTGTGTATGATGGAGGAAGTGCAAGAGTGTGTATGGGGGAGAGGTGGAGAGAAGTGTGTATGCACACATGCAAGTGTGACAGAGTATATGCCTGTGAGAAGGAGTGCGTGTATCTGAGAGCGAACATGTGGATGAGAGAGAGAGAGTGTGTATGTGTGTGTGTGTGTCTCATGTGGTCGGGTCACCTGTAGTGTGTCATGAATCAAAGCTCCTGGTTGAGACCATCCTCATGGGTACCAAATTTAGCTATCAGCCTCTGCTCGGCAGTTCTGTGTTGATGTGTATCCTGAGGTCTACCTTGAGGATGATCACCTGAAGATCTGAGGTGTATGTCTCTGTGTCTCTCTCTCTCTCTCTCTCCCTTCCTCTCTCTCCCTCTCTCTCTCTCTCCCTCTGTCTCTCTCCTTTCTCTCTCAGGAGCATTAGAAACAACACTGAAAGACAATGAACTCACAGAAGAAACCCAGCAAACCATCAGACAGATAGTTGCACCAACATTAAGCAGTAAAAAAAAGAAGAAAACAATCTCAATACACAAGAAAGAAAAGCATCAGAAGGACTAAAAATTACGATAAAAACATTGTTATCCTACCTGCAGACAAAAGACGCTTGACAGTAATTTAAATCAAATAGACTACATTGAGAAAGTAAACGCACTGCTTGCAGATGCTAACACTTACCAACAAGTGGCAATAGACCCGACCCCACAGCTAAAGAACCGAATCACAGCCCTACTCAAAAAAATTTCAGAAATCTGGAAAAATAAATAAGGTCGACTTCCAAAAAATGCAACCAGACAGCTCCAACACACCACGCTTCTACAGATTACTCAAAATTCACAAACCAGGAGCCCCCTTAAACCAATAGTCTCCCTACCTGGAACACCAACTTACAGATTGGCCAAGAAGGTACACCAAAGATTAAAACACTTAGTAAAAGACTCACACCACTCCACCCAAGAATACCTGAAGACCATCAAAGACGCCAAGATAAAAGAGGATAAAATAATGGTCTCCTTTGACATAACAGCCCTATTCCCATCCATCAACATCCACCTGGCCAAGGAAACATGACTACCAAGAAGAACCAAAGATATATACACCAAACATCACCAACTTCATCAGCAAGGACAGTATCGTCAAGCTACTGGACCTATGCCTTACCACCCACTTCACCTTCAAAAGCAAAACCTACAGACAAACCAACGGAACACCATGGGATCTCCAATATCAGGGTTCTCAGCAAAGGCAGCAATGCAGAGACTCAAACAAACAGCTCTGCTAACAATCCAACCCAAACTTTGGGTTCGCTGTGTGGATGACATCTTTGTCATCACTAAATGCAACAAATTAGAGGAAACCTTCAAGACCATCAACAATACCCTTACTGGCTTAAAATTCACTAAAGAGGAGGAAAACAACAACAAACTGCCATTCCTAGATGTCACAGTAGAGCAAACAGCCAACAGGGATCTTCAAACCAGCGTTTACAGGAAAACAACACATTACAGACCAAATACTGAAGTATAGAAGCAATCAACGTCCGGAAATGAAGTTCAGTTAGAACATTATTTCAACGAGCCACCACACACTGCAGCACAGAGGAACTACAAAGAGCAGAGGAAAAATCACCTATACAGTGTATTCAAAAAGAACGGGTACCCAATGAACACAGACCTCAGATTTCTCAGCAACAAACCCAACCAAGCAGACAAAATGCTTCCAGGCATCCTAGCCACTCTCCCCTACATCAAAGACATCTCAGAGATGACTGCCAGACTACTCAGACCTTTTGGCATCATGGTAGGCCATAAACCCACCAACACACTAAAACAGCAGCTAATGATCTTGAAGAACCCTATACAGACAACAAGCAAAACTAATGTCATTTGCAAAATACCTTGCAAGAACTGTAACAAACACTACAGTGGACAGGCGAGACAGAAAACTAGCCACCAGGATACATGAACCTCAACTAGCCAAAAAAGGCATGACCCACTCTCACTGGTATCTTTACATACAGATGAGGAAGGACACCACTTCGACTGGGACAACACATCCATCCTAGGACAAGCCAAACAGAGGCACGCACGAGAATTCCTAGAAGCATGGCATTCTAACTGAAACTCTATCAACAAACATATTGACTTGGATCCCATTTACCACCCCCAAAGAAAAAGAACAGGAAATGACATCACCAGAGGAAATGATATCACCACCTCAAGGAAACCTAAACACAAATAAAACGGGTCATACCGCCAGTGCTTCACTGGAGGCTTACTAATGATATTACCTAGTATGGCGACAAAATGTCTGAAAACAAACCTTCCAGCTCAGTGAGCAAACTCACATCCAGAACCTCAACCTGGGCTACAAATCTTCTCAAAACTCATCGTAACTGTACCTCTATCCACCAGTTCCTCTGGCAGTTCATCCCACACATGAACCACTTGTTGGATAAGGAGATGGGTATTTCTAATGCTTTGGGGAAACCCATGTCAGGTTTAGAGACAGTTCTTCCTCCTTCACTTGGTTTTCTGGAATAAAACACAGTGGCATTATGTTCTCTACAGTTGAGAACAATTAAGGTGATCGATACATTTTAAGGTAGTTGATGGGAGGTTGTAGGAACGGTAAATGATAGTCTCAGAATAAAGAGCTCTTGCCATTTAGAACTGAGGTCAAATTAAATTTGTTCACTTAAAGGATTTTGGATTGTTGGAACTATTATTAAGCTAATTCATAGCAGAGTTTAGAATATTTTGTGGACACTAAAGGAATTAGGGATACTAGGATAATGCAGAAAAATAGAGTTGAGATCGGAGTTTTGCCACGATTTGGTGAAATACAACATAGGCTTGAGGGCCCAAATTACCTTAATCCAACTCCTATTATGTTCTTATTCCTGCGGAACTTTCATCCTGGTTACACTAAGTGTTGCAACTCTGAATTGGGCAGCAATTCTGATTCAAATGAATAGCATCACTGTTCAGTTTCAACCTGTACATATTAGAAAGAGTAACATTGTGTTTCCCAGTTTGTAGTTTTGTTAAAATTTTGAGATTGCAAATTTCCATGAGGTCACTGTTTGGGGGCTTGGGTCTGAGGTTTGAATACATTTGGACAGGCTTAGATAGATCTAATCTGAAATTTGGACAGATTTGAGCAGATTTGGGGTACAAAAGGTCCCAGCAGATTTAAAAACTTGCCGATTAGTGTCATGGATCATTAAACAAATTTTTTTCACCTAGTTTTATTTAATTTCAATTACTTATGGTTGGTTAAATTAAAAGTGAGAGAAATGGCTGTTAAGATTGCTAAAGAGGTTCTGGGGTTTGAAGATGCTTCCCACATTTTCTAAGAAAGTTTAGAAAGACAGAGGAAGGGCATACTTTTAGAATTAGCAAATAGGTTAAAATTAGGTTTGTTTGTGGACAAAAGGGAAGCTGAAATTGTAATGGAGTTGGTCAAGCACTTAGGTATGTCAGAGAAACAGGCAAGTGCAGTAGAGTTAGAAAAACTTAAATGACAATTGAGATAAATGGCGTTAGATGATAAAGGGAAGGAAGAGCCATGAGAGAAGAAAGAGAAAGCAACTGCTGTCAAGTGAGACCCAAGAAATTAGGAAACAATCACTATCAAAGGTACCTTTTCGTATGAAACATATTCACAATAAAAGGACAGACGACAACCCAGGGAGATCTTCAGCCAGAAGAAGACAGACACCGAAGATGACAGTGGCTGTGTGGTTTTGAAATTAAATTGATGTAAATTTAATAAGTGTCTTATTGGAACAGCACATTGTGAAAGAGTTGGAGGCAGATAATAAGTAGTTGGGGACGCGGTGTTGGATGGGGTTGGGGGAGTAGAGACAGGCGGGGGATGGTGTTGAACGGGGTTTGGGGGCGGTGGTGTTGGACTGGGTTGTGTGGGGGGTGGCGTTGGTGGCAGGGGTTCATGCACTGTGTGCTGCTGCAGTCTCCTGAACGTGGAGCAGACTTTAAAAACTCCGAGCCCCAGAGGAAAGGCATTTAATAGATTAACCGAATAATCGATTATCCGAACGAAATAGTGCCCGCCCAACTCGTTCGGATGATTGAGGTTCCCCTGTATATGGCTCACTATTTAATGGTAAACACTGATTATTTCCACCACTGGTGGTCTCCTAACACTTTTACTCCCTATTGCCAATAGAAAAACAAATTAAAATCTCTCAATCTGGTTTCTCATAGTGATTAAATTCCCCATGCGGCATTATTATCAAGATGAAATCATCTTTATAAGATTTTAACACTATATTCTTCTTTAATTCCATCGTTTTAAACCTGGTCCAGTTAGACCCTCCAGATTTGAATGAACATTGTGAAAATGCTTTTGGTAAATTAGTTACCAATTTATTCTGCACTGTTTGTGCATAACCTTTTGAGATCAGATTTTGCTTAAGCTAATGTTAGTTTGTTGAAAATGAATTAGATTTATGTGTTGACATTTGTATATTTAAGACAGACTTTGGCTGGAGCGTATATGGGCATTTGTGTACTGCTTATGAAATTATGACAGCTTGACTGATGTTGCGCATTTCTTCAGTATGTCTTCAGTGAGCTATTTTTGCATCCAAGAAGATTTGTTGAGAACTTGATTTCTGTTGGGGAAATGGTTTCCACTACTGGGAAGATGTTTCTTCTGTTAAAAAAAAAAGTGACTGAAATTGACAAGCAGGCTAGCTGTCTGCTGCCCAATATATTTTTGAAAACAACTTTCTTGAGTTTATGTCTGGGAGAAAATAAATAGTTTGTCGCTTGATCAGTTTTATGTTGATTTAGCTGATATTAAGGTCAAAGGTGGGGGTAATAAGCATGTAAAAATGTTGGTTAGGCAAGGGACTAGCTTATCATGCACAATGATGGCTGAAGCATCCAAACTGCACGTTAGGATTGACCCTGTTGCCTCTGAACTACAAAGGTGAAAAATCAAACAGTTTTATTAGAGGTTGCTGTCCTGTGATTTCTGCTGAAAAGTGAGAGAGCATAGGGAGAATTACCTTGGGCATTGCAGCATTGCTCTTCAGCATTAATTGTCCTTTCTCGCTTCTAAATGGCCATTTAGATCATTTAGTGAGCCATGTATTATAAAGAATTATGCAAATCTAAAGCAAAACGATGCGAATGCTGAAAATCTGATCAAGCCCTGCTAGCATCAGCAGATAAAAGACAGGATAATGCCATTGAGCAGAATCAAAAAAGAGTTTTGCTCATACCACAACTGAGCTTTTCTGTAGGTGTTGCTGAACTGCTATATATTTCAGTACATCCAAAATCTGACATAAGTTATAGCACGAACTATGTTTGTAATACCAACAAAGCCCCATCGTTACTGCAAATAAACTATGAAAGTCCTTCCTCTTGGCGGTCCTCAATTTGTACTGCTTTCTGTCTTGTGGCAATATGCTACAGAAACCTTTTTATTTGGTGTATTTCTGCCTGTGTTCAAGATTTGATTTGGAGCAAATTAGGAATTTATTCCTGGACCTTCTTTCTTCATAGCGCCATTGATGACATCAGGACATTGCAAAGCATTTTACAGTCAATTAGTGTAATGATTGTTATAGGAAATGTAGCAGCTAATGGTGCAAGGGAAAGCTCCACAACCAGCAATGTGATCTTGACCAGGTAAACTGTCTTTGTGTTGGTGATTAAGGGCTAGCATTTCAAAATGTAGTACAAAATTAATATATTTCCATTTTCCATTATTTATGAAAAAAGATGGCTGGAGAAATAAATGCTTTGTACAGAAGTAGTCCCTAATTTTACTACTATTAAGGTGATAATGGATCTCTGAGCAGATACTTAAAACTTTCCATCTTAAAACTTGCTAATAGGAGACTATTAGCCAGTATATATGTATACATGAAGCCAGTATGTGATGTGATTTATTGGTTGATGTATCCTGATTATTGTCAAGCTTTTTATTTTCCACATGCATTAATCATGCTGATTCAGAGATCCAAGTTTTGCTCATTAACTGTCAGCCTCAAAGTTTGTTTTTGTACTGTCTTCAAGTCTTAGAAGCCAAGTTTGCTTGGTGTTGGTTGGCTAGTTAAACTCATTTGATGCATGCTCACCTAGGATTGGGCTAGAGGTGTTGTGATTGGCTTGAAGATGCTGTGGATTCAGAGTTGCTCTGACTAACTCACCTAGCCTGATTCGGAGATGCCGGTGTTGGACTGGGGTGTACAAAGTTAAAAATCACACAACACCAGGTTATAGTCCAATCACCTGATGAAGGAGCGTCGCTTCGAAAGCTAGTATGCTTCCAATTAAACCTGTTGGACTATAACCTGGTGTTGTGTGATTTTTAACTTTGTTCACCTAGTCTGCACATCCCTGAACACTATGGGCAATTTAGAATGGTCAAGCCACCTAACCTACACAACTTGGATTGTGGGAGCAAACCAGAGCATCTGGAGAAAACCCTCGCAGATGTGGGGGAATGTGCAAACTCGACACAGATAGTTGTACAAGGGTGGAATTGAACCCTGGATCCCTGGTGCTGTGAGGCAGCAGTGCTAACTCGTGAGCCAATGTGCCACTCTACTATAAAGTATTGTACAAAGATAGGTGAGATTGTAATTAAATGTCCTAAAGCACTTCATGGAAGAATTATAAAGCAAGACTGTACTCGTTGGCCAAACTTATGTGGCTCAATGATAGGTTAAAATGAGCATTTTAAAGAAGGAAAGAGAGGATCCGAGGGAGTTCCAGAGCTTGGGACAGGGCTTTCTAAACTTTTTACCACTGTGACCTTATTTTGAAACTTGAAGATTGTCATGATCCCTTTAGTGAGGACTGTGAAAGTTAAGGGTGAGGAGATTGGTCGTAGCCTGTTAAAGGAAGATACAGTTGTCATAATTCTGTCAGAGTTCCACAGTAGCTGTTGCTGCCTCAGAATTTGTGACTCCCAATTTTGGGGGCCTTGGCTTAAGGCCTTGGTTCTTGAGGTGCAGGGGCACCAATGGTGAAGTGATTGAAATCAGGCCAGAACAGGTTAAAACAAGAATAGGCTAAAGAGGCCATAATTAGAGGAGCACAGATATGAGAGTTGTGGGATAGGAGAAGATTACAAAGATGGGAGGTGCAAGGCTATGGAGGGATTTGAAAACGAGAATAAGAATTTTAAAATGAAGGCTTTGCTGGACCAGAGTTGATGTAGATTAGAGTGCGAGGGATTGGTTAATGATAGAAAAGAGCTCATGCAATACTGTTTAGGATTATCTGAAGTGTTTGGTGCCTGCGCTTGTTTAAAGATACTGGCAGTCTAACAAGAAGTCTATAACCTAGCAAAAAATATAAAACAAAAGAGGAAAGTTGGTGTCCTGTAAACATTTTTGACTGCACCTTTTTCTCTTGAATTTCTTTTACCTTTGTTATGTGGAATGAATTTTGTCCTTTCCAGATTGGGTTTCTTTTATACAGAAAAGTTTAATTTACCAAATCTGGTTTTAATTCTGGAGGTTGCAGATTGATAGACTTCATAATCTGTTTTAAGAAACAGGATAAAAGTAAATCTAAATGCAAATTAATCATAACTTCCTGTAAATATTATTGCAGTCTGTTCCTGCTTCAATACATGTGAGTGCTTATTTTCTTTTTTATTTATTAAAAAGGTGGAAAATTATAGAAACTTGGCACAAATTTGAAATAGAGAGCAAAGTTAGCATTACATATGAAGTTGCAATCTTTTCTAATGGAACTGTCACTTCAAACATTAGCATCCATCCTAACTTGTTCTCATCTGCATTTCTACAATTTTCTATTTTTTCTTAATGTTAAAATTTCAAAAAGAGCTTAATTTGACTTTGTTTTAATTTGGGAGAAAAATACACTGGTCCTGAGTGTTCAAACCCGTATGACCAATTTGTTTTGCAGATTGATTTTCCTGTTGTTTTGATGCATTAAGACTAATGTGAGGTGCGAGCTGGGGGAAGATGCAGGGAAAGCTTGAAGCTTTGAGAGATGTGTAAGGTATAGGAACATTACAGTGGTTTGTAACAATCGCGATAAATTGGACAGTGGATAACAGGGTTGGAGTGAGCTTTGGTTCTCAGAAGCAATTTGTGTTGATTCTCCCATGCTTGCATTTACTGCATCTTTGTTAAACTGGAGAAACTGGTGAAGTCCAAGTTCATCCCCTGCGGTTGGAGGGTTGGAGTGAGCTTTGGTTCTCAGAAGCAATTTGTGTTGATTCTCCCATGCTTGCATTTACTGCATCTTTGTTAAACTGGTTTGGTTTATAAACTAAATAAATTGCATAATTTTTACACTTGAGAGATTTGAATTAATGTTCTGATCCAGAGTGACCATTATGTTTGAGACCAAATCTACAGAAGAAAAAGGAAATGTTACAGATTTTGCACCACACGAGGAAGTATTCATAATCAGTCTTGATTCCAGTAGGTGGGTTGAGGAAGATTGAGTGTGTTGAACTGTCCTCTCCCTCCTCCACTTAGTTCTGTTCAGGCGGAATTTGTCACCAATGTGAAACTCCTTAAAAGTACCTTCAGGATTCTCCTGAACCGTGTCCCTGAGGATCCTGCAGTTTTGCTGCTCTGCATGATCAGATTTCCTGCCCCTGTATTGTTCTGACTCACTGACCCAGCACCATGACACTTTGGTATTCTATCTCTCTCACAAAAGCACAAAAAATAGTAGCAACTGTGGACCATATATTCTGTCAACATTCAGTAGGATCATATGTCTTGGACATTAACTCCACTTTCCTTCCAACTCCCTGAGGGATCAAAAATCTCTCTATCACAGCGTTAAATATGTATGATGGTGGAGGGTTGCCCAGTCCTCTAGGGTAGAACTTCCAAAGGTTCGCATTCTTCAACTTAAGCTGAAATGATTAGCCTCATATTCTGAGACTGCACCCATGTTTTATATTCTCCCTTTTGTGTTATTCAATTTTCTGAGGGATAATTTCACAGTTCTATCACCTTTTCTGTGAAAAAGCTTTTCTAACTTCTCTCCTGAATTTCCTGGTCCTGATTTTAAGGTAGTGTCTGCTTCTCCCTGATCCATGCAAGAAGTTTTGAAAATCCATGTCAAATCCTAAAAACTTGAATCAAATCACCTTTTGACCTTGTACATCCCAAAAATATCTAAATCTACAGCAATCTTGTAACACATTCATTAAAAATTAGTAGTGATGCAGCTGAAGCTCAACAAATGATCTAGAAATAGACGACAATATACAGATTTGTCAGCCTGCATAAAATTAAGTCATCAGTTTCTGTAAACATTGGAAGCTGATCCTTTAAGTTTGCAGTAGTTTGTGCACACTCTGAAACACCCAACATGACCAACAACAAAGTGCAATATAAAAGTAGATTATCATCCTGAATAAGGTGGGGGCTTAAGTAGGTGGTGCGAGTTGGTCAAAAATTATGGGCTATTTTAATACCAAGTATCACTTCTGGAAAGTTACTACTCTTGCTCTGGCTTAGAGTTGATGTCTGCAGCTGGTTCAAAGGATCCATTTTATTCAAAAATAATCCATTGCAAGTTGAATTGAGTTAATTTCAATAAACTGGAAGCAGAGCTAACATAGGCTATTTAAGCAGAAAAGTTTTCCTGCATCCTTGGGGATTTGGGGTGCAGTGACAGCCAAAATACTTGTTAAGTAACTTCCCTTAACTTTACAACTTCAGTGGCTTAGATGAAACCACCTTCCATCCCTACATGGAGAAAGAAGTGTTGCAGATCCTAGTCCATTACTTAAGGGGTCTTTTCCTCAATTCCATGCAATATTTAAGCCCAGCATTCTGGATCATTGGTCAACCAGTCTGAGTGGAAGAGGTATTAGTCACTGGTAAATCAGTTAATCCTATTGCAGATCTGTTCCTATCCAAGGCATACTGGGATGTTGCAGATAAGGGAGGGAGATGATAGCATATCTTTTCCTTTCTTTCTTGTGTCTCAGGTATCTGAAACATGATGTATGTTTAAGGACAATATTATACCTGCAAGGTTTGTGAAGGTTTGTAGCTCAGGTTGAGGTTTAGGGTGTAGGTTTGCTCGCTGAGCTGTAGGTTTGATATTCAGACGTTTCATTACCTGGCTAGGTAACATCATCAGTGGCGACCTCCAAGTGAAGCGAAGCTGTTGTCTCCTGCTTTCTATTTCTATCTTTCTCCTGGATGGGGTTCCTGGGGTTTGTGGTGATGTCATTTCCTGTTTGTTTTCTGAGGGGTTGATAGATGTCATCTAGATCTATGTGCTTGTTTATGGCGTTGTGGTTGGAGTGCCAGGCCTCTAGGAATTCTCTGGCATGTCTTTGCTTAGCCTGTCCCAGGATAGATGTGTTGTCCCAGTCGAAATGGTGTTTTTTTTCATCTGTGTGTAGGGCTGTGAGGGAGAGGGGGTGTGTCTTTTTTGTGGCTAGCTGGTGTTCATGTATCCTGGTGCCATCAATCACATTATCAACGAAAACATCATGAAGCTAGTGGACCTGTGCCTCACCACCCACTTCACTTTCAACAACATAGTGTCTACAAACAAACCAACGGCACACCCATGGGATCTCCGTATCAGGATTCATAGCAGAAGCGGTAATGCAAAGGCGAGAACAAACAGCCCTACCAATCATCCAAAAATCTGGGTTTGCTACGTAGATGACACCTTTGTCATCACAAAATGAAACAAGATAGAAGAGACATTTAACATCATCAACAACACCCTCACAGGCATAAAGTTCACCAAGGTGGAAGAAACTGACAACAAACTCGCATTTCTGGACGCCACAGTAGAAAGAAAGGACAAGTGAGAATTACAAACCTGCGTATACAGAAAACCGACAAACACTGACCAAATACTCAACTACACCAGCAATCATCCCAACACACACAAACGAAGGTGTATCAGAACACTATTCCAACGAGCCACCACACACTGCAGCACAGACAAACTTCGAAAAACAGAGGACAACCACCTATCCGACGTATTCAAGAAGAATGGATACTCAAAAAACCACAGTGCGCAGATTCCTCAAGGACAAACCACGACAAGCAGACAAAACACAGCCAGAAACCCTAACCACCTTACCATATATCAAAGAGGTTTCAGAACTGACAGCCAGACTACTGAGACCCCTCGGCATCCTAGTAGCACACAAACCCACCAACTCTCAAACAAAAACTAACAAACTTAAAAGATCCAGTACAACCCATGGACAAAACCAACGTCATCTATATTTTATGTAGGATGGTGACAAAACATCTGAAAGCAAACCCACCAGCTCAATGAGCAAACAGGTAACCTGAGCTACAAATCTTCTCCAAATTCTTGTCTGGGTGAACATCATCATGCAATGTTGTGCCATGATAGTGTTTTTACCCCAAGATTGGGAGGTCTGGGTCTAAGTTCCAGCTGCTCAAAGGATGTGATAAATCTCTGAACAGGTTGTTCAGAAAAATAGGTTAAACTAAAAAATCCCAGTAGGAAAGGGGGTCTTGTGGTGCAGTAGTAGTGTCCCCATCTCTGAGCCAGAGAGCCTGGGTTCAAGTCCCACCTGCTCCAGAGGTGTGTCATAACATCTCTGCACAGGTTGATTAAATACAAAAATACTCAAAAGGACATTTGATTGTTTAACTGCTCAGTATGCCTTTGATAGTTTTGGTCCCTGTGGAACATGCCTGCAACCACCTCATTCTTCCCACTTTTCATCATTGATGTGAAAGTTACAAGGTTGGAGTTAGACCTGGAGGATATAGGCAAAATGGCAAAGCCAAAATAAATTAAATCTTGCATAACACTTCTTTTGAATAAGTAATTTTCTCTGGGAGTGTTAAACTGACACCAAAGGACAGTGAAAGCACCTATATGTTTTATTGTAAGAAACCTTCATTATATTTTGGGAGTTTTTTCTTTTCTTTGCAAAACCATTAATGAACCTTAACATCTACTATTGAGAAGCCATAGCCACTGTATATATTATGCACTTATACCTGAAGTTGCACAACTTGTAGCCATCAGCTGACTCTGCATAAATTGTAGTACTCTACAAGGCTCCACATAAAATGGCAAATATTAAAGACTGAAGCAAATACTTGCAAATAAATAAGTGGCATAGCAATTAAAATGCAGTGATTAAACACGTAAAAGTTTGTGACATGTCAAAACCCTTTGCAGTTTAACTTCCTGGAAATTCATGTGGATAAAATACTTATCTCCTATGTGACTTATTCAATAGTCTGATTCACTAATAGGCCATTTAGATGGGGTTGCTCTTAGAGACAATCATGCCACTCAGCCTGACATTTTAGGTAGGTGCCAACTTTTGGAAGAACACCTCCATTATTTTATGCTTCCGGATTGTCAGCCTTTTGAAGTCAAGATGGAGCAGGTATCTAAAAAACAACAGTGAATATTCAGGGTGTTTTGAACCTTTCAAGACACAGATCTTCACAATGTGGAAATCTTCACAAAACCTTACTGCTGATAAAAATCAAGGAATCAATCTTTTTTTTGAACTGAGTTTTGAATGAAACTAACAATTCAAACTTTTCCACATCTTTTATTTTATAGACACACTTCTGTAGCGAGAAAGCATGCACCTAACTTCAAGATTTTTGAAAGTCTTGCCCTTTCTGGGACTCAAGAAAACACTTGAATTCTCTTGCTATCAGCACTGGTATTCCAGGTTTCTAGCTCTTGCAGGGTTTTAATTTGAATGAATGTGGAAAGCAAGGCAAGCATAGGAGATCACCCCATAGTGTTGCTGGTTTTCTGTTTGAGAAGCAATCTCTGAAGATGATGTTCGTATCTTTGGTGCACCACAAGAAATTATCAAGGGCCAAGTACTTCATTTTGTTGCATAGGACATGAGTGATCAGACAGATATAGAGCAGCAGAAATTTAAGTTGCAGATTGAAACATGAAAAAGTACTCATTTTTAACTCTGGTGTCAAATATTCATTGATTTATTCTTGAAAAGCGAGAGATGGAAAGTCTGTTTAGATGTCGAAGTAGGAAAGTTTAGATCAACCTACACCTCCTACATGCATTTTCTGTTTTTATTTCCTCCCTTGGAGGTTAATACATCTGCAGGATTTAGCTCAATCACTGACCTAACAAATTGCTGCTACTGCAGTTTATGAAGTAGGTACTTTGACAGTAAAATATGTCTGGCAGTATCCTCAAAGATATACATTTGCATTTATCAAAGAGTTATGATAAATTTGACAAACATTGCTCAGTGAAAATAGATATCCATTATTTAAATTTTCCAGGCAAAATCGTATTCTCAGGAAAACTTGTGTCTTTGCAATTAAAGTATCTTTGAATGTCAGGCAATGTAGTGGTACTTTGGCAAGACTTCATAAGCTAATGGAAACAAATAAACTAGTTGTTCCTAGACACTTCTATATTGAAACTCCAGATGTCAAATTCTTATCCCTGGTTTCAAATTCCTCCATGACCTCACGCCTACTAATCATTCTTACCTTCTCCAGCCCTACAATCATCCAAATTTGAATGTGGCTTCTTATTCAGCCCCCCACCTGTTTTGTCCCACAATTAGTAGCTGTGTTTTTAGCTGTTTAGGAAACTCTGGAATTTCCTTTCCAAAACTCTCCTCCTCTCCAATTGTCTTTTCTCGTTTATGTCACTCATAAAACATAGAACATTACAGCGCAGTACAGGCCTTTTGGCCCTCGATGTTGCACTGACCTGTGGAACCAATTTGAAATCCATCTAACTAACACTATTCCATTTTCATCAATACATTTATCCAATGACCATTTAAATGCCCTTAAAGTTGGCAAGTGTACTATTGTTGCAGTAAAGAAACCACCTCTGACATCTGTCCTATATCTATAGCCCCTCAATTTAAAGCTGTGTCCCCTTGTGCTAGTCATCACCATCTGAGGAAAAAAGCTCTCACTAACCCTCTGATTATCTTATATGTCTCATAAGTCACCCCTCAACCTTCTCTCAAATGCAAACAGCCTCAGGTTCCCTAGACTTTCGTCATATGGCCTTCCCTCCATACTAGGCAACATCCTAGTGACTCTCCTCTGAATCCTTTCCAAAGCTTCCACATCCTTCCTATAATGTGGTGACCAGTTCTGTATGCAATACTCCAAGTGCGACCTCACCAGAGTTTTATACAGCTGTAACATGATCTCGTGGCTCCGAAACTCAATCCTTCCACCAATAAAAGCTAACACACCAAATGCCTTCTTAATAACCTTACCAACCTGAGTGGCAACTTTTAGGGACCTATGTACATGGACACCCAAGATTTATCTGTTCAACTACACTACCAAGCATCTTACCAGTAGCCCAGTATTCTTTATTGCTGTTGTTCTTCCAAAGTGATTCACCTCGCACTTTTCCACATTAAACTGCATTTGCCACTTCTTAGCCCAGCTCTGCAGCTTATCTACGTCTCTCTGTAACCTTTGGCACTATCCACAACTCCACCGACCTTAGTGTCTTCCGCAAATTTAGTAACTCATCCTTCTATGCCCTCATCCAGGTCATTTATAAAAATGAGAAACAGCAATGGCCCCAAAACAGATCCTTGCGGTATACCACTAGTAACTGAACTCCAGGATGAATATTTCCCATCAACCACCACCCCTCTATCTTCTTTCAGCTAGCCAATTTCTGATCCAAACCACTAAATCACCCTCAATCCTATGCCGCTGTATTTTATGCAACAGCTTACCATGGGCAACCTTATCAAACGTCTTACAGAAATCTACATATACCACATCAACTGCTTTACCCTCATCCAACTGTTTGGTTACCTTCTCAAATATCTCAGGCTTATGAGGCACAACGTACCCTTCACAAAACCGTGTTGACCATCCCGAATCAACTTATTCCTTTCTAGATGATTATAAATCCGATTTTCTTATAACCTTTTCCAACAACCCACAACCAAAGTAAGGCTCACTGGTCTATAATTACCACGGTTGTCTGGACTCCCCTTCTTGAACAAGGAGACAACATTTGCTATCTTCCAGTCTTCTAGCAGGATTCCTGTGGGCAATGATGACATAAAGACCAAAGGCAAAGGCTCTGCAATCTCCTTGACTTCCCAGAGAATCCTAGGATAGATCCCATCTGGCCCAGGGGACTTATCTATTTTCACACTTTCCAGAATTGCTAACACCTTCTCCTTGTGAATCTCAATCCCATCTAGTCTAGTAGCCTGTATCTTGTTATTCTCCTCAACAGCATTTTCTTTTTCTAGTGTGAATACTGACGAAAAGTATTCATTTAGCACTTCTCCTATCTCCTCAGACTCCATGCACACCTTCCCACCACTATACTTGATTGGCCCTAAACTTCCTCTCGTCATTCTTTTATTCCTGATATACCCATAGATAGCCTTCATGTTTTTCTTGATCCTATCCACCAATGACTTCTCATGTCCTCTCCTGGCTCTTGTTAGCTTTCTCTTTTGAACCTTCCTGGCTAACTTGTAACTCTCAAGTGCCCTAACTGAGCCTTCATGTCTCACCCTAACATAAGCCGCCTTCTTTCTCTTTATTCAACTTCTGTAGTAAGCCTCAGCTCCCTCACTCGACCACTTTCTCCCTGCCTGACAAGTACATGCTTTCAAGAGCATGCAGTAACTGTTCCTTGAATAAGCTCCATATTTTCAATTGTGCCCATCCCCTCAGTTTCGTTCCCCATCCTATGCATCCTAACTCTTGCCTAAATGCATCATAATTGCCTTCCCCCCCATCTATAGCTCTTGCCTTGCGGTATACACCTATCCCTTTCCATTGCTAAAATAAACATAACCGAATTGTGATCACCATCACCAAAGTCCTCACCTAACATCTGGCCAGGTACATTACTCAGTACCAAATCCAATGTGGGCTCGCCACTCCGACCTGCCTAGCTCCTTTTCCACCTATCCACTCCACCCTCTCCTCCCTGACCTATCACCTTCATCTCCTCCCCCACTCACCCATTGTACTCTATGCTACTCTCTCCCCACCCCCACCCTCCCCTAGCTTATCTCTCCAAGCTTCAGGCTCTCTGCCTTTATTCCTGATGAAGCGCCTTTGTCTGAAACATCGATGATGCTGCCTGAATTGTTGTGCTCTTCCAGCACCACTGATCCAGAATCTGTCTACGTATTGTGTCAGGAAACCCTCCTGCACCCGAGGTCTCTTTATTCGGCAACACACCCTAGGGCCCTACCATTAATTGTATAGGTTCTGCACTGGATTGCGTTAGATTCTGAGGGAAGGTCACTGGACCTGAAACGTTAACTCTGTTGTCTTTGTGTGCAACATAAACACCATTTTTGATTTAAAGAAAATATGGAAAGTTTGTAATGTGCTGAGCACCCAAAACATATCAATAGTTGGCTTAGATGCTGAAATTCTTTGTAAAGGTGGTAATAATCTTCCAGTTTCTTCTGGCCAGGAAGCTGAGTGGTTGGATCAACCTTAAAAAGACAGGAACCTCTGTGGGTTTTCCCCTCAGTTTATGTACAAAGATCCTTTTTAGCAAATGTATGCCATTGTTTGGTGCAAGCAGTCTGGTTAGAGTTTTTTTTTGCCTGCAGCCATGTGTGGGTGTTAATGGAGGGTGTGGAACTTGGGTACCACATGTTCACAACAATCTTTTGTTTCAGTCGAAAATAGATGAGCACATTTGACCGACAAACACTTGTCATTTCATATATGCATTCTGTCATTCTGTCTTAAACCATCTTTCATAATAATGCCTTAAGTGAGTGGATGTCATATTAGCAATTTTCCTAAATTGATACATCTTGCAAGCAAATTAATTCAAATTTTTGGATGAATTCAAGTTCTTAACTGCTAATATTTGCAGGAAAATGGTGTATATTATGATTTTAGATGTTTGTGAGATTTTGTATAAAGGATGATTTTTCAATACTTAATTATCTTTGTAATATTGTATCTGTATGTTGAGATTAATTCTCTGTTATTATCACTGGTTTTGTACTACTGTACTTAAAGACTGGGAAAGGAGGGGGTGTGATTTGTGAGTAAAATTTTCATGCTATCACATGCAAACAAAAATTGATCAGAGGGCAAAGAAAAAGCCCAAGGCTAAAAATACTTAGTTGCGTCAGGATATAAAAAGCTAAAATTCTTTTTGTAATCCAGGGGGAGAAAATCCTGTGCAGTTCAGATTGAACAAGAGCATGGGGGGACTAAATTGAAATCTTTACTACTGTCAGAAATATATTACATGATTATTATTATTGAAAACATATGCTTGATTTAGACGCAGGTAGTTTTTTTAGAAGAAAAATAAAATACAAATTAGGCAGAAGGTTTACATTTTCTGAAAAGTTTTGAGTCGCTATGTAGTGGATTCTATTATTATACGCATCCTGCATTTGAGAACATATTTCTCATTATATGGGTGAACGTGTGCTATATGGAGAATGCTATTTCTGAAATAAATCAAAACAATCTTTAATAGGTAACATTGAGTAAATTGTTTTCTGAACTGTAATGTATATATAAATTATTAATTTAAAAAATTAAATATCCATTCTGATAACTCAAACTTTACTCTGTAAGCCCGATGCAGAGACTCGTGCTTAAAAGTATTCAAAGAGTATCTTGTTCACTTTTTGGTTGTGTGGTGAGTCTCATAGTGGGATTAAATTTCCTGTTGAACATTTTTCTGTGAATTGTTTAACATTAATTCAAATATTGTTACCGTGCCATTGTGTCATTCAAACTTGACATATGAATGTTTACATAGTTTCCTGTGAGATTCTCATTCTTTTTATCATCTATCAGCAGATGGCACCAGGTAGAAGATTTGCAAGTCTATTGAAAGGAAAAAGATAGAGATGATACTGCAACTTGGGTCACAATGGCAAAACTCTAACCCAATTAACTTTGAATTGGGGGTTTCTGATATGTTCTTCAAATGTGAAAGCTTATGAAAGTTATTTAGCCACTGTTATCATGTTGAGTGGGACAAAAATAACATTGTGCGTATCGACTGACACTCTTCGCTTATTTTCCTCTTCACTTCAGCCTTATATTTTTTCACCAATATTTTCTCTCTCTGTATTACATTAGTTAAAATCTATTTAGGAGCCTATACTTGCATTGTTGTGCATCCACACAACTCTGTATAGCAAACAAAACAGACACATGACACTGATGCAGCATTTGCCACAGTTTAACGTAACAAGAGCATCACCTCCTGATACCAAGTTTATTGGAAAGACTCCGCAGCTACCATTTTAACTTGCCCTGATCTGATTTTCTTTGGCCCTGATAAAACATCAGTGTAGGGATAAGTCCTGACACTGAAAAATTTCACAAGCAAAAATTAACATACAAGAGTTCAAGAGTCACCTTCAAGGAGAGGTTCTAAAACATGAAAGGAGTGTTATTTGTGAGACACAGGCCAACTCACAGTTTATTTGTATTTATCTTCTGACAGTTCACAATTAGCTGTGGTAGGGTATTGAGAATAGGCTCAGTTTGATTCCAGTGTCTTTTAAGCAAAGATAAGCTTTGCAGCTTAAGAAATAATGTAATAATGGGGAATTGCATCCAGTTAAGGACTAGCCCTTTGGTAGGGAGGCTTGAATTCACTCAGTTTTCTGAATGTCCAAAATAGATTGTAGATTAAGGCATTCAGCATTTGCTGAGTTTGAATGCAATTTCTGAATGTATAATAAGAAATATACTCCAGCAAGGGGTAGGTAGGGATTAAACTTGCTACAGATAGATGAATTGTGAGCAATTTGCATGTTTCATGGTACAGTTCTTTTGTTCAAAAAGTGTCAAAAGATGAATGCTGAATAATGTTTAGTTGGATATTCAGTTGTGATTTCTTAGAATTTTTTTTTGAGGTTTCCCATTTTTCTGTACAGCTTCGATCATTCTCTCTTTTGCCAGGACGTTTTCATGTAGTTCTGACGTCTGTATCAATTTTTATCAAAATTCTGTCATCCTTGGGTATTTCAGCTCTGATTCTCCTTGGGGAATAGCCTGATCCCTACACAACTGCAGCTCCCAACCTTTCAGCAAAAATGGCACACATCTGCTGAAACTTCTCACTCAGTCTGGATGGTGTCGATCAAACATGTTTCTTTCAAGTAACCAAACAGCCGCTTATTCTCAGCTTTTTGTTCCAGCCTCTGTCTTTTCCAGCCTACCAGTACAGCACGAGTGGACTCATCAGCTACAACAACCAAACTCAGATAGCTCTTTATCCCTTTATGGTAGTTTCGTCCAGTTCCAGAAGTTTTGGTTTTTGTTTACATCAAAGTTGTGAGGCTCAGTTTTCTGTTTCCATTTCAGTTACAATCTGTCTAAAAGCTTGCAAACTTTGAAAACTCAGATTCCATCACACTAGGTGTGGAAGACTGGAGGGTGGCTAACGTGGTGCCATTATTTAAGTAGGGTGGTAAGGAAAATCCAGGAAACTGTACGTGAGCCTGATGCCAGTGGTAGGTAAGTTGTTGGGGGGGGATTTTGAGGATCAGGATTTACATGCATTTGGAAAGGCAGGGCCTAATTGGGATAGTCAACATGGCCTTCATAGAATCAGAGTCCTAATTGAGTGAAAACAAGTCATTTGGTCCATCTGGCCCACACCAACTCTCCGAGCATCCCACCCAGGTCCATCCCCCTACCTTCTATTTTCCATGGCTAACTCACCTGGACTGCACATCCCTGAAGACTATGGGCAATTTAGCATGGTGAATCCACCGAACGTGCACGTTGGACTGTGGGAGAAAACCAGAGGAAACCCATGCAGATGTAGGGAGAATGTGCAAACTCCACACAGACAGTCGCCTGAGGCTGGAATCAAACCTGGGTCCCTGGTGCTGTGAGGCAGCAGTGCTAACCACTGAGCCACCATGCTGCCTTGTGTATCCCAAACTTGGTTGAGTTTTTTGAAGAGGTAACAAAAAAGATTGATGAAGGCAGAGTGGTAGATGTTGTCTACATGGATTTCAGCAAGGTGTTCAACAAGGTTCTGCATGATAGACTGGTTAGCAAGGTCAGATCACATGGAATATAGGGGGAGCTAGCCAATTAGATAAAATTAATTTGAAGATAGGAGACAGGATGTTGGTCGAAGGTTGTTTTTCGAACTGGACTGGAGGCCTGTGACTAGTGGTGTGCTGCAAGGATCAGTGTTGGGTCCACTGCTTTTTGTCACTTAGACAAATTAGTTGGATGTGAATATAGGAGGTACAGTTAGTAAGTTTGGTGGTGTAGTAGACAGAATATAATTGGCTCTCGATCAGATGGGTAAATGGGACAAGGAGTGGCAGATGGAGTTCAATTTAGATAAATGTGAGGTGCTGCATTCTTATAGAGCAAATCAGGGCAGGACTTGTACACCTAATGGTAAGGTCCTGGGGATATTGGGGTGCAAGTGTATAGTTCCTTGAAAGTGGAGTCACAGGTAGAGAGAGTGGTGAAGAAGGCATTTGACAAGCTTGCCTTCATTGGTCAGAACATTGATTAAAGGAGTTGGCACGTCTTGTTGCTGCTGTACAGGACATTGGTGAGACCACATTTAGAATATTGTGTTCAATTCTAGTCTCCCTGGATTAAGAAAGATGTTGTTAAACTTGGGAGGATACAGAAAAGATTTACAAGGATGTTGCTCGGAGTGGAGGGTTTGAGGCCAGGAGAGGCTTAATAGGCTTTTTTTCCCTTGAACGTCGAAGGCTGAGGAGTGAACTTATAGGGGTTTATAAAATCATGAGGGGCATGGATAGGGTGAATAGCCAAGTCTTTTTCCTCGAGTGGGGGAGTCCAGAGCTAGAGTGCATAGGTTTAATGTGAGAGGGGAAAGATTTAAAAGGATCTGAGGGGCAACCTTTTCACATGGAGGGTGATATGTGTACAGAACTAGATGCCAGAGGAAGTGGTGGAGGCTGGTACAATTACAATTACAACATTTATAAGGCATTTGGATGGGTATATGAATAAGAAGGGTTATAGGGATACGAGCCAAATGCTGGCAAGTGGACTAAATTAATTTAGTATATCTGGTCAGCGTGGACAAATTGGACCAATGGGCCTGTTTCTGCACTGTATAAGTCCATGACCCTATGACTTGCATTTTTCCATCCATTATTTTAATACAAGTGTTAACCTTTCTGTTTGAAATGAATTCTTATCAGGGCGAAAC
The DNA here is from genome assembly GCF_004010195.1 of Chiloscyllium plagiosum. Lineage (NCBI taxonomy): Eukaryota > Metazoa > Chordata > Chondrichthyes > Orectolobiformes > Hemiscylliidae > Chiloscyllium > Chiloscyllium plagiosum. The sequence goes on along the minus strand of NC_057716.1, from coordinate 23,198,841 downwards.
GAACCGAGTGGAAAATATGAGCTGAAATGTTGAGGATTTCTACTAATGTTGTCGTGCTTTTCAAAGGTGTTGATTGTTGCTAACCTTTAGATATGGAAGGTGGCAATTGTAGAAGAAAGTCTTTTAACATGAGCTGAACCTTTTTTCAGTATCATGTCTGATTGGTTGTCCTTGTGGTAAGAATTCTGATTGTACAGTTAATAATATTCCCATCTGCCCACATGAGTGTTCATTTGTATTGTTCACAAGTTTTCCATCTTGTTCAAAAATCTGACTTTGCTAAGTTCTCTCAAGTGACAATTGATGAACTTTGGTGGTAAGTGTGGGCAGGCCATTTAAACATGCACAATATCACAATAAAGCCTGACCCTGTTCTCACTTCTTGCCCACACATACAGTTTCCCACAATGAACATGGGTCGTAATCAGACATGTAATTCTGAACTGCGTCCCATGGTTGTCTGAAATTTGTTAACTTAGCATTGACCAACAATGGAAACTGAGATATCCAATTGTCTCTGCTATATATATTCATTTTTAGAGTTATACAGTATGGGAACAGACAGTTTGGTCCAACTAGTCCATGCCCACCAAGCTTCCCAAACTAAACTAGTTCCACTTAGCTGCATTTGGTCCGTATTCCTCTAAACCTTTCTTATTCATGTAACTATCCAATGTCTTTTAAATATTGTAGCTTCATCTGTATCTGCAACCCAGCAGCATCCTGGTAACTCTTTTCTGAACCCGCTCTAATTTAATTATATACTTCTTAAAGTAGGATGACCAGAACTTTACACAGTAGTCCAAAAATGGCCTCACCAACATCCTATGACGTATGAATGAGTAGATGTGATCAAAAGTTCACTGACCAGATAGTACTGAAAGCAAAATCCCAAATGCAGCATATTGCCATATGATGTTAAGGAAGCGTAGAATAGGAAGGCAAATTGATTTGGGGCCAGCTCTTTCAAAGAGCAGTCCAATTAGTCCCAATTCCCTGCTCTTTTCACATCTTCCTGTAAATTCTTCTGCTTCAAGTATTTATTCAGTTTCATTTTGAAGGCTATTATTGAATCTATACCTTGCAGCCTGTCAGGCCTCTGTGGACATTCTTTAGGTTGCTTCAGGTTCTTTTGCTAATCACCTTAATGCTGTGCCTTCTGGATACCAATCATTCATCCACTGGGAACAGTTTCTCTTTATTTACTCCAAAACCCCTCAGGATAGCTTCAATCCAATGTGCACCTCCATTTTGTTATGAGAGAGATTATTTCGTTATATTCTGTATTTAGTTTTGCCCTTTTTAACCAGCATTTGCATGACAAAACCAGAATTGCCAGGAAAACGTGAGTGGAGAAGTGCATGTTAAGGACAAGGGAACCATGAATAGTTAAGGATCACTGTTGCATACAGTGACTAAACTATTGGACCAAAATCTTTTTTCCCACCATACAGTCTTGTGTTAAGTATTATGGTATTTCCTGGACAGCTGGTACTGCTTATCCACTAGTTTTAAGCAGCAAAAGCCAAGAACGGAACTATATTTCCAATTATAGAAAACTGACTTCCTTTAGGTCAACTTATGAGATTTTGATCTTTTTGATTAGCCCACTGCCTTAAAACACTTTATTTTTTGTAATTCTAATTAAACTGAAAAAAATGACTGCCATGGTAAGTTCTTTTCTACAAATAACATCCAGTGCAATAAGCAAATGTCAATTGTTCTGGGAAGCAGAAAGACTAATTAAAAGCAAATCGATTACTATCCGTAATCTTCCATCATGTTCTATTTCTGACCATTTTCATGCAAAAGGTAATGAACCAAATTTTATCAGACTTTCCACAAATAATTCAAATGCAATTATTTCCCAAGGGGATCAGTAAGGCGATTTATTCATCTTTAAGTTAGTTTCATCTAACATCTGCTCAGGTTACTGAACGTGTGATATATTCCAAAACACAAGTTGGTAACTTGTGAAGTAGCTTGTTTAAAAAGAAGGAATATTTGTGAGACAGAGGAAAAGAAACTTCCTACTTGTCGGATTGCTGCATTCTGCTGGTATGGGTTTTACCTTTTGACTTTGGTCAGCAGGTCAACCATTTCTGTGCCATACTTCAACTTGAAATGAAGTCTGTATTTGGCTTTAACATTTCATCAAAAGGTTATGTTATGCAGGGAACTAAAGCAATGGCCTCTATAAGTGGCAAGAACGCTAAGACCATGAACAGTAAATCTGTTCTGGAAAGACTGGAAGAACATGTTGTTTCAGTGAGAGAATGTTTGTTCTTTCATTGAATGTCAAGGATTTACTTGTTTTATGTTTTTGAGTTGTTTATAGACCACTTGTAGCGGTGAGTTCCTTTTTTAGAGAAGTCGTAATTTTGACTCCAACCATTGTTAATTCTTCAAAGGTTTGTCTCCCCTTTTGCTACGGTAATCTATTGCATTTGATGTAGGTTTGCTCGCTGAGCTGGAAGGCTCGTTTTCAGACGTTTTGTCACCATACTAGGTAACATCTTCAGTGAGCCTCTGGATGAAGCACTGCTGGTGTTTCCTGCTTTCTACCAGCAGTGCTTCATCCAGAGGCTCGCTGAAGATGTTATCGAGTATGGTGACAAAACATCTGAAAATGTACCTTCCAGCTCAGTGAGCAAACCTCCATCCAGAACTTCAACCTGAGCTACAAACCTTCTCAAAACTTGCTAATCTGTTGCATTGATTGTCGCAAAACTGCAGTCATTGCTTAAATACATCATGTTGTTTAAATGCATAACTGTTTACTTCAATAGGCCATGAATCCTACTAAAATAAATAAAAATCCATTAGCTCTGAAAACTAGCTGTTAGAAACTGACCAAAAAAATGATCATGGCTGCAGAAACATCCACAATTTAATTCTTAATTCCTTTTGAGACACAGAAGAGCTCATGCCACGACTTTAAAATCCCAAAAAAACAAACTTAATATGAATTATATTTATAATATATATGTAAATCTCAGTCCACATCATAGCAGCAGGTTAATGTTATGAACCTGGTTTTGTGGCAACTAAGCAACTTCGATCAGACCAAAGTACCGTTGCCCTGATATATCAAGTTAGTAATAATGGTGAGCAACTGAGCACTTGATGGGTGAATGTATTTACATAAATGTTCATGTGAAGGCAGGAAATTGTTTTGAAGCTTCTTCAGTTTAAGATACAGAATGCATAATCCTACATTCCCACCTTGATAGTTCTGTCTTAATTGTGTTTAATTGGATTGCAGTGATAGGAATTAATTGAACATTCACTTAGTCCCAACTGTCCCTTCACAATGCAATTTTCTGGCCTTCTAGCCAGACTATTTCATTGCAGCCGTGGAAAATTTCTCAGATATGTCTAATATGTAGAAATCCAGGCAAAGTTAAACCTTGACAACTTTTTTTTTATTCAGGGGATGGAACTTCACTGGTTGGGTCAGCATTTATTACCCTTTTAAAGGTGATCATGAGCTACTTTTTTGAATCACTGCAGTTGGTGTAGGGAGGGATGCTGTTCGGTGGGAGGTGTTCTAGGAGTTTGACATATTTCCAACCAAGGATGCTGAGTGGTTTGGATGGGAACTTGCAGATATTGATGCCATGTATCTGCTGTCTTTGCCCTTCTAAATGGAATTGGCTATTAATTTGTAAGGAGACAGTGAGGTCTGCAGATGCTGGAGATGAGAGTTGATTTTCCTGCTCCTCGGATGTTGCCTGACCTGCTATGCTTTTCCAGCAACACACATTCAACTATTAATTTGTAAGGTGTCTGAGGAACCTTGGAACATTTCTGCAGTGCATGTAATCTAAATGGTGTCAAGCTCTTTGATTGTGGCTAGAGAGTGGCGAGTACTCCATCTCACTCCTGACTTATGTTTTGCATATGGTGGATTGGCTTTAGAGAGTTGAGAGGTGTTATTCATAAAAAAAGTCCTGACTTCTGACCTGCTCTTACAGCCACAGTGTTTGCAGTTCAGTTTCTGGTTAATGACAGTACGTTGATAATAGGGGGTTCAGAGATGATGATGCCATTGAACATCCAGAGCAATGGTTAGATGCTCTTTTGTTGGACATGGTGATTGCTGGGCATCTATGAGGTGCAAAATGTTCTAAGCCCAAGCATGGCACTTGTCAGTCCAAGCCTAGATTTTTTGCCGTTCATGCATTTGAATATGGACTGCTTCTGTATCTGAAGAGCTTTAAATGATGCTGAGCATTCTGTAATTATCAGTAAGCATCTCCATTTAGGACCTTATGATGGAGTGAAGTCATTGATGAAGCAGCTGAAGATGCTGTGGGCTTAGAACTCGACCAGCAATGTACTGGAGCTAAGCTGACTGACCTCCAATTACCACAGCTATCTTCCTTTAAGCCATGTATGACTCCACTCAGTAGAGAGATTTCCTCTAGTTTCCTTTGACTAGGGTCCTTTGATGTCACATTCTACATGTGGCCTTGATGTTATAAGTCATCAGACTTTCATCATCTCTGGAGTTCAGCTCTTTGATCACGTTTTAACTACGACTCTGAAGTCAAGAACAGAGTGGCACTACCAGAACCTAAACATAAAGGCAGTGAACAGCCTATTGCTCAATAAGTGCTGTGTTTTAGCACTGTTGATGTGCCCTTCCATTGCTTTTACTGATGAATGAGAATAAACTATTTATCCTGCTTTTTGTGGACAGAATGTATCTGGGCAATTTTTCGCATTGTCAGGAAGATGTCAGTTTTGCAGCTGCCCTAGAATAGCTTTGGCTAGAAGCACAGCAAATTTTAAATCTCACATCCTTCAGGACTATTGGTAAAATATTGCCAAGGTATTTACAGTTTTTGCTGCCTTGAACCATTTTTTTTATTGCATGGAGTAAATCAAGTTGGCTGAAGACTGGTATCAGTGCTGCTGGGTACCTCCAGAGGAGGGACAGATGGATCTCTAGATGGCATTTCTGTCTGAAGATTGTTGCACTTGAAAACAAATTATTGCAGATGCTGGGAAAAAAAATCAGTAAGCATTGGAGAAAAATCAGCTGGTCTGGCACGGCACCATCTATGGAGAGAGAGAGAGAATTCATGCTTCAAATCCAGAAGAAGCACCTATATCCACTCTTCCTTAACCTTGCTGATGCCAAGTTAAATTTCTGTTGCCACCAATTTGTTTCTGACCGGAGGAATACACAAAAGAGTTAATGTAAATTCAGTGGCTGAAATAGTACCTGTCCAGGGAAGTGATTATGGGTTCCAGAGGCCAATTATGAGTTCTAGGACATTGCTGTTGAAGATCCTAACAAAACACGAAAAGGTAGGGGCAGGAGTAGACAATTTGGCTCATCTAGCCCAGTCTGCCTTTCAACATGATCAAGGCTGATTATTAATCTCAATCGATGATCAAGGATGATTATTAATCTCAATCGATGTCATACTGCTGCCTTCTTCCAATACCTCTTGACACTGTTAGCCTTTCGATCTACCTGTGCTTTCTTAGATCTATTTGGTGCCTTGGCCTCCACAAATTCTGTTGTGAAGGATTCCACATGTTTACCGCACTCCTAAGTGAAGAAACTTCTCCTCATCTTGGTTCATAACAAAGTTTTGAAAACAAGTCACACATCACCAGGTTATCTGAAATCACAAGCTTTTGGAGCTCTGCTCTGAAGTAGTGCTTTGAAACCTTTGTCCACCCCAGTCCAACACCGCACCACCACATCAGTTCAAAACAGGCTATGGCACATACTGAGGCTGTAATCCCTTGTTCTGGATCCCCTGGCCAGGGGACATATCAACCCTATATCTAGTCTGCCTAACCCTGTCAGAATTTTATTCCTGTAAGATCCCATCTCATTCTTCTGAATTCTAGTGAATACTCCAGTTGACCCAATATCTCCTCATGCAACAAACTTGCTATGCTAGCAGCATTTAATACCAGCAGCGATTTCATTGATGATATTTCAGCCAGGAGTCGTGCTCTTCACTGAGTTTCAGTTTTTAGTTCCATTCAAATGTCCTGAAAAATAAACAGTCCTTGACAAGCTACAGTGGGACATACACAGTGACTCCCCTAGAGTTAATAAGTGGCAGGTAATGTTTGTGCTATTGAAGTGCCAGACACTGACCATTTCCAAAGAGAAAAGCTCTTATGTATCCAATTTCAATGGCAGCACAATTGCAATGTCCCCAAATGGGGATCCTTGTTGACCATAAGCTTAGCTGTACGAGCATATCACCCTGAGTGGGTGACCCCCAAAGACACTTTCTCTCCACCAAGTCACTTGGGCAGAATACCGATCACTTTTTACCTTAGTCATCTGATTGTGACAGTCCTGCTGAAGGTCTGATCTAATATGTAACTTACTGTGGGAAAGGTAAAATCCACTAATTATTTGGTCAGTATTACAGGATTAGGGCGCGAATTTAGGAGAGATGAGTAAAAATAAGATTAAAGGGATGGGTTTGAGGAGACCCTTTCAGAAGATAGTTTTGCAACAGAACTGAGAGTAGTAGGACACTGAGTGAATTGTTTATCTTACCATGAGTGGAGAGGAAGAGGAAAGCATGAATCTTTGATCAAAATGTGGTGGTCATATGCTATGATGAAAGATGTATAACACATTTTGAGATTTGGATTTCAATAATGAACTAAAATGATGTGGGTCAGTCTGTAAAAGGACTTTTCTAAAACAGTTCAGAATGTCATTGGAACAGTGATGCAAATAAATTATTTCTAAGAAAGCATGTAACGTGTCCACTGTATGGCAGAATCTTTGTAGCATGATTAGATTAAATATTTATATTGCTGAGTTTAGGACAATTACAGTGAACAACTTAAGGTTGTTAGTTTAGTTCTAACTTTAGTTCAGAAGGACCCAGAATTTAGCTGTGAAAATAGAATAGTTTTTTCTCATGGGAGTTTGAAGGGGACCAGCAACTCTAGCTGAAATAGAGCATAGAGATGTAGAGCACGGAAACAGGTCCTTCGGTCCAACTCGTCCATGCCAACCAGATATCCCAACCTACTCTAGTCTCTCCTGTCAGCACCTGAACCATATCCCTCCAAAACCCTTCCTATTCATATACCCATCCAAATGCCTTTTAAATGTTTTAGTATGGAGCTTCCAAGCCAATAAAGTTTGGATAGAAATATTCCATATTCTTAAGACTGAAAATGATGAAGCCCCCAGAATTGTGAAATCCATTGGATTCCAGAAGAAATTGTAAAATTGTCTCCATACGTCAAGAAAGAGAAATAGGACAGTGTCAGTTAAGATAAACATAAAGTATTGTTGTTTGTGTTACGGTCTTTTTTAACAACTATATTAAATATATTCTCTTATTGACAAAGGAGGAATGGAAGTGTATTTAACTTATTGTTTTTCCTTTTTTAAGCCTGAGACAATGAGATAAAGTTTGATTTACTCTTTTCCCTTTTTACTTTTTTCTCTTATTGAGGTCGGCCAAAAGGTGTTTCCCAAACTCTTTTTATTTTGGATTCTAGCTTTTGAAAAATCCAAGGTACAAAGCTTTTAAAATGAAACCAAGGATATGGTTTATTAACAGAGCATTAAAATGTGGGAGAATCGCTTTGTTACTTCACATTCACACCTAAGCACTTCATAAAATAACAAAGACAAGCTATCAGAGGCAATATGCTCTGAATTACAAGTTCTGATCATTGAAAGTTATTCAAAAATGAATTCACACAAGTTATGATTTGGAGATGCCGGTGTTGGTCTGGGGTGTTCAAAATTAAACATCACACAACACCAGGCTCTCGTCCAACAGGTTTAATTGGAATCTGTGTCTTACAATCTTATACTCCACAACCACCTGATGAAGGAGCAGCGCTCCGAAAGCTAGTGCTTCCAATTAAACCTGTTGGACGAGAACCTGATGTTGTGTGCTTTTTCACATGAGTTACAACTTCCCAAAGGTCAGTATCTGATAATGCTTTCCTTGGTGAGCTGAACCCAATAATTTTCATTCAGATATAGTGCAGAATTCTTTCCAACTTGGAGACTGCGATAGAGGGTTCAAGGCAGCTTTCCAATTCAGCTTCGGGTCTTGCTCTATCTCTGGAGATTGAACAGCAAGTGACTTAGAATCTCAAAATATTGTATTTAATTAATTTTACCAACTCTGTTTTATGTCATGACTGACAAAGACAGTTGTTTTGGGGCTGATGGCTCCTCTTGGTGGTTTAATTGAAAAGTTGTTAAGCTACATATACTTGACCTTATCCATTAAAATTTCCATTACAAGGTGACAAGATAACTGTAACATCGTTAGTTCTCATTATAGCATAGTGTGTCTTAAAGTTTTCCTTTGTCCAGAGATAGCTAGAAACAGACAACTCAACTTCAAGTCCTTTCTGCAAGCTTCATCTGGAATGTCTGTACAATTCAGGGCATAGAGAAACTTCTGGAGATACCATCATATGATCAGTCTCAGCCACTTTGATTGCCCATTTTTAAAAGCAACAGAATTTAAACCTGGAAATAAAGAGGTTAATGCAATTTTCATTGGGCTTTCTCCTCTTGGTTTCTGGCCATGGCAATATAACTTTGTACACCCCAGTCCAACACCGGCAACTCCAAATCTATATTATATATATATATATACATACATGTTTGTTTTTTCTTTCATTGGTGCAATAGACTTTTGTCCTGTTATTAAAGAATATCCTCAGCCTCAGATGAATCTGATTTCATGACTAGCCATCATGGGAAACAGCTGCAAAAATTATGCACATGATTTATGAAGTCAGGTTTCATTCTGGGATCTGACTTGTTCAGAATTAATATCTGTTGGAATCATAACAATTTGGATCTAAATGATGAAGGAGGATGTAACATTTGAAAGTAAAGGTAAGGTTTAAATCTGATGTTCTTAAGAGTCAGTTACATGCATAAGGAATCTGGGATAGTGAGGATAAAGACATGAAAAGTGCAGGTCTTTATATGGATTGACTGTGGGTAGTAGGGCCCTAAGTTAAAGTTAATGTAAGTTAGAGGGCAGCCATTCAGTATCTGATGACAAGTCAAGGGTTTAATGACACTCTTCCTGTCTGAAGATTTAGCATGATTGATCTTCATGATGCCATTAAACTTATGACAAAAACCAGTGTCCATTATGAAAGGGCCTGTCCATCATTATTGAGCATTTTGGGCTAGGAGTTCACAATTGAAATTAATTTTGCACTCTGCACTCCTGTTAAATCAAGCATTGCCCCCCCCCTTTAATGCTCAAATGTTAACCGTGTGCCATATCCCTACATTTGCAACTTAGTTGAGTGCTGCTCATTGGGAATTGCTGTCAATTTTAGTGATTACGTGGGTTGTCATTGGTTTAAAGGAATTCTTCAAAAACCCTTTCTGTATGACATAAGTTTATGCAGCATGCAGTTGATTATTTTCTTTAATTTTTGCAACTATTTACTAATTAGGATTGAATTGGCCCAGTCTTCATTAGTTATTTTCAAATACTTAACAAACTAACAACTTTAAATTTCCTTCCTGAGCGCTTTCACTTTGTTACTTCTCTTCCAACTTTCAAACGCCTCCTCAAAACCTGCCCATTCAGCTTTGCTTTACATCATCTCCCCTCGTTTCCCTTTGCTTACCCCTTATTGAAATGAAAATCCATAGTGAACCCTCCAAAATTAAAGAGAAGACCTGATAATTTCCATGAATAGGGAGTATAGTGTAGGATAGGTGCATTGGTCAGAGGTAAGTGTAGAGTAATAGGGTAGGAGAATGGGTCTGGGTAGGTTACTCTTCAGAGAGTCGGTGTGGACTTGTTGGGCCAAATGGCCTGTTTCCTGGGGTGTCATGGTGGCTCAGTGGTTAGTACTACTGTCTCACAGCGCCATGGACCCAGATTTGACTCCAGCCTCAGGCGACTTTCTGTGTGGCGTTTGCACATTCTCCTCACGTCTGCATGTATTTCCTCTGGGTGCTCTGGTTTCCTCCCACAATCCAAAGATGTGCAGATTAGGTGAATTTGCCGTGCTAAATTGCCCATAGTGTTCTGGGATGTGTACGTTAGGTGCATTAGTCAGGGACAAATTTAGAGTAGTAGGGTAGGGGAATGGGTCTGGGTGGGTTACACTTTGGAGGGTCGATGCGGACCTTTTGGGCCAAGTGGCCTCTTTCCATACTGTAGGGATTCAATGATTCTGTGATATGATGTGAAGATAATGGAGGATTTTGTGGAGGTCCACAGTTTTTGACTGTTGGAAAGAATGACCTGATATTGATAGTCTGAGCAGTCTCATATATGGCGTCAGATAAGCGATTAGTGTGCAAAATTAAAGCACTTAGGATTGGAAATTATGTGCTGACGTGGATAGAGAACTGTCTGTTTGGCAGACAGAAAATAAAGAGTAGGAATAAATGGGTCTTTTTCTGAATGGCAGCCAGTGACTAATGCAATACCGCAGAGATTAGTGTTTTGACCCCAGCTGTTCATGATATCTTTAATGATTTAGATGAGGAAATTATGTCGTATCTCCATATTTGCAAATGGCAGAGCTGGGTAGGAGGGTATGCTGTGAGGAGAGTACAGAGGAAAACGTTATGTAAATACATGGCAAATGCAGTACAAAGTGAATAAATGTGACGTTATCCACTTTGGTAGCAAAGACAGCAGGCAGATTATTATCTGAATGGTGATAAATTAGGAAAGGGGGAGTTGCACTGAGCTCTGGGTGTCCTTGTGCACCAGTCGCTGAAGGTAAGTGTGCAGGTGCAGCAGGCGGTCAAGGGGGTAATTTGGCCTTCAGAGTGGGATGATTTGAATACGAGAGTAGGGATTTCCTGCAGCAATTGTACAGGACCTTGGTGAAACCATACCTGGAGTGTTGTGTGCTATTTTGGCCTCCTTATCTGAGGAATGATGTTCTGGTTATTGTGGCAAAGAAGGTTTACCAGCCTGATTCCAAGGATAGCAGGACTGCCATATAAGAAAAGACTGGATTCGCTCACACCATATTCACTGGAATTTGGAAGAATGAGGGAGATCGTAAAGCGACCTTTAAAATTCCAGTAAGATTAGACTGGTAAGACAAGAACAATGTTCCTGATTGCTGCAAAGTCCGGAATGAGGAGTCATTGTCAGGATAAAGGGTAGGTTGTTTTGGATAATGATGAGGATGAATTTCTTTACCCAGAGAATTGCGAGCCTGTGGAATTCTCTGCCACAGGAAACTGTTGAGGCCAAACATTGAGGACATTCAAGAAAGATATCGATACAGTTCTTAGGACTAAACAGATCAAAGGAAATGGGGAGCAGACAGAAGCAGGGTGCTGAATTAGATGGTGAGCCATGCTTATGTTGAATGGCAGAGCAGGCTTGAAGGACCAATTCCTATGTAATATGAAACATATACCATGTTTCTATGAAACTTGATTTCAACATGTAGGTTGGAAGGAAGGTAAATGAGTACCAATGGCATATGCAGAAAGCTGCAGCATCGACTGTAATAGTGCCAACACAATTGGAGGCATAGTGGACAGTGAAGAAGGCCACCTCAGAGTACAACAGGATCTTGATCAGATGGGTCATTGGGCTGAGGAGTGGAAGACTGAGTTTAATTTAGATAAATGTAAAGTGCTGCATTTTGGAAAGACAAATCCGAGCAGGGCTTATAACTTAATGGGAAGGTCCTGGGGAGCGTTGCTGACCAAAGAGACCTTGGAGTGTAGTCTCATAGCTCCTTGAAAATGGAGTCGCAGGTAGATAGGATTGTGAAGAAGGCATTTGATATGCTTGCCTTTATTGATCAGTGCATTGAGTTTAGTAGTTGGGAGGTCATGTTACTACTGTACAGGACAATGGATAGGCCACTTTTAGAATACTGCGGGCAATCCTGGTCACCCTCCTATATGAAGCATGTTGTGAAATGTGAAAGGGTTCAGAAGAAAATTACAAGGGTTTTGCCATCTTGGAGGGTTTGAGCCACAGAGAGAGGCTGAATAAGCTGGGGGTGTTTTCCCTGGAGTGTTGGATGCTGAGGGGTGACTTTGAAGTTTATAAAATCATGAGGGGCATGGATAGGGAGAATAGCCAAGGTGTTTTCCCCAGGGAGTCCAAAACTAGAGGGTATAGGTTTAAGGTGAGAGGGGAAAGATTTAAAGGGACCTAAGGGGCAACTTTTTCATGCAAAGGGTGGTGCATATATGGAATGAACTGCCAGAGGAAGGAGTGGAGGCTGTTACAATTACAGCACTTAAAAACCATTTGGATTGGTATATGAATAGGAAGAGTTTTGAGGGATATGGGCCAATTGCTTGCAAATGGGACTAGATTTATTTAGGATATTTGGTTGGCATAGATATAAGGGTCTGTTTTTGTGTTTGTACATCTCTATGACAATTGAAAGCGTTCAGGATGATCAGAGACTGAAGGTGAGGTAGATATGGTCTATTGATTTTCAAAGTTAGGAGCAAAAGTGAAATATCAGAGCCCGTTCAGAAAATGTGTGGCTGAAAGAGGAAGCATATCTTTTTGAAAGAGGTTCTAGCTTTGAACAGGATATGGGAGTTCTACTTGAGCTCATATGACAGAATTGTTAGATGGAAGAGTAAGAAGATACCATTATGTGCTAATTAGACTTGGAAAGTGCATGAGAAAGCATAGAAGTTGAACTTCAATGGAGATTTCACCCGAGCATCCACTGTAACTGAGAGAGCCATTGAAACACCAGAGAAACAAATCAATTGGTAGTGCATAATTTCAAAGTTTGCAGATGACACAAAACTTAGAAATGCAGTGAGAAGGAGGGTAGCAGATGTCAGGAGAATGTAAACAGACTGGTGAACTCGGAAAACGCATGGCAGATGCAACTTAATGCTGAAAAGTGCAAGGTACTACATTTTAATAGGGAGATTGAGGAGAAGCAATATATAAATAAAATAGTACTGTTTTAAAGGGAGCATATATAAAGGTGGCAGGTTAAATTAAGATAGTTGAAAAAGGGGAAAACACAGGGCTGTGGGGAAAGATCAGGGGAATGGAACTAATTTGACAGCTGATATAGACATGATGGACTGAATAACCACTTCTGTGCTGCGTTGTTCTACAACTTGTTTTCTCTATGATTTGGAGATGCCGGTATTGGACTGGGGTGTACAAAGTTAAAAATCACTCAACACCAGGTTATAGTCCAACAGGTTTAATTGGAAGCACACTAGCTTTCAGATGAAGGAGCGTCGCTCCGAAAGCTAGTGTGCTTCCAATTAAACCTGTTGGACTATAACCTGGTGTTGTGTAATTTTTAACTTTGTTTTCTCCATGTAATTTCTGCCCAAGTTACAGTTGGCAATTGACAGATCCCTTCAGAGGTTCAACCCCCAAGTTTTTGAAAATTGAAGGAAATTATTTTCGGGAGAAAGTGTGAGGAAATTTCTGCCTTCTCATGTGGGCAAATTGGATTTTGTCACACTACTTACAAGAAGAGCATAGGAGTTCTCCCTCATGACCTTGTCAATATTTATTCCTCAATCAACATGAAAACACAGATGATCTGATGGCCTTCACATTGTTTTGGTGTAAGCTTGTTGTATGTGAATTGGCTACATTCAACTATAATTATTATCTCAGAAGTATCCCACTGGTTGTGAAAAACTTCAGGATGTCCTAAGGTTGTGCAAGGTAGAGTAGAGTAGCTTTTATTTGTCATTTCTACCATATACAACTGATACAGTAAAAATGAGACAGCATTCCTCCAGTACTGAGGGTGCTACATTGACAGCACAAACTACACAACTGTACGCGCATAAAGTGCATAAGATGTGGAAAACACACAAGTTACAGTGGAACAAAAGAATGATGAATGATAGACATTTTTCTTGCAGCAATAGGAAAGAATATCAGATGGGAAAGAGTCTGTATTAAGGAACCTGATGGCTTGGGGGAAAAAACTGTTGCACAGTCTGGCCATGATAGACCATATACTTTGGTGTCTTCTGCCAGATGGCAGGAGGGAGAAGAGTTTGAGTGAGGGATGTGTGGGGTCTTCTACAATGCTCTTAGCCTTTCAGGTGCAGCATGTGGTGTAAATGTCTGCAAAGGAGGGAAGAGAGACCCCCATGAACTTCTCAGCTGTCCTCACTCTCCGTTGTAGGGTCTTAAAATCCGAGATGGTACAATTCCCGAACCAGGCAGTGATGCAGCAGCTTAGGGTACTGTTAATGAACCCTCCGAAGAATGTGGTGAGGATGGGGGGGTGGGAAGTTGGCTTTCCTCAGCCTTCGCAAGGTATTATGCAAATTCAGATTTTTCACATTTTTTAATATATTAAATGTTTTTTGAGCAATTAAATGGACTCAAATCTTTTACATGAAGCCCATTCCTGAAAATCAATAATGAATAAAAGATAGTAAGCTAAAATGCATCCAATTTGAACAAGTGGGCTATATAACAGATTCATACTATGTTTTCTTTGCCAAACTGAGGAACTCCTCTCTCTCTTCAGTCAGGGTCTGTGTCACTTTATGATGAGAGCTTGTAGCTTAAAATTGATCTATTAAAGTCATGTAAGGGCAATTGTGACCAAACCAAAAAGTGATCTGAAGCAATTTGGGATTTGTTTTTTTATATAAACCAGCATGAACAAAATCAGAGTAAGAATTTGAATTTTAAGCCTCCCCCCACCCCCCACCATCTCCCACCTCAGTCAGGCAATGCTTTTCATAATGCTTGCCGCAGGTAGATTATCACTGGCAATCAGCAGATGTAGAAATAATCAGTATTCCTCTTTAAAAAGTACACCAGCTCTGTGATAGGTTTGAAAGCAATTTTGAATGTTTAGTCTCTTGCTAATCATATTTCCAAAGTGAGCTGATTCATTGCACCACTTCAGTCTTTTTGTGGAATCTGTTAATTAGCCAATTTTATAATAAGTTATTTGTTACTCTTTTAAAATGCCTGTTGGTGAGAAATATGTCAGTTGCCTTGAGAAATTTTCATGTAATATAGATTAGAGCCAATATAGGGTGTGTGATCTCGCTTGCTTGCACGCGCTCTCTCTCACTTGTATCTCTGCAGGATTTGCATCTCCTGTGTTCAAGAATGGGCTGGCAAACAGGTGGGGACCTGATTCCAGTCTTTTATCATTGCTGCTCTGGGTTAGCTTTAATCATTGGAGTAGCTCAGAGGTGACTCCCTCCTGCACTTCCCCACAACTCCAGCAACCTCGCCCAAATAAATAATAAATAGGAACACACTGGAGTGCGAGGTCAACGCTATGTCTTAGTATTCCACAAATTATATTTGTTAATCTCATGTGAGGGGCTGCTTTTCTGCTCAGTGCCAATAGTTGTCATGATTTTCATATTTCTCAGTATATGCACGTAGTTGGGGATACCTTTAGCCATGAACTATTGATTTCTAGAATGTGCTTCATGTAAAAGAATATTGAAACCGTTTACTTATTCCAAGAAGATTTACTATGAAAGGAACTTGAAAGATCTGAATTTGTATAGAACCTTAGGGTACATGGTGGCATCATCACATGCTACTTAAAAGTTTTAAATTTTTTTATTTACTGTGAAACTGACACAACCGAATGGAAGCCTTTTCCCAATGTTGTATTTTTCTCCCTTGATAGTACACTAAATATTCCATGTTCTGATAGATCACATCACTTAGTTTCTGTGTGGCAAAGATCTGCTTTGTGTTTTAATATTAGGCACCGGTAGCTGATTCTTCTAGTAAAAGTACAGCAAATACGCAGATTAAAGTTGACGTTTTCACGTTTGTTTGAAATGTTCTAAATAAATTTTCTTTGCAGAGAAAAGTAAGGTTTCACACTTGTAAAATCTGTATACCTATGGTAGATATAGAGTCCTCTCTAAATATTGGAGAATTGCAATAGTCCAATGCAAGTGTTTTTAATCCTTTATAATTTATAAGTTTGGATTGATATGGATTTACCTTTGTCACAGTATTTGTATATTCTGTATCTACAGCGAATTGTAAATCTGCATATTCATCTGGTTGTAATTTTGGAATAAAGCATTACAGAATTCAGATTTGGCATGAAGTTAACCTAAAGCTTCAGGAACTCCCTCCTTTATTTTGAAAGATGGTATCTTCCAGTGACTGGCCAGAGACTCTGCACACAGCTCGGATAAAGTTTGCTGGAAAATGTGCAGTGGAGTTTGGTCTACAGTATGCAAGGAACTGCACGTTTTGTTTCACGTAATCTTTACTCAGAGTTTTGCCGGAAACATGTTTGCATTTGAAGTTTTTTCTGGAGAAAGTGACTGAACAAAGTTGAAGAACTGAAAATTTGTTAATTTCAGGGTCACTTCACTGATTTTTTTTTTCTGCAGCATTTTAAATACTGTAGAAAATTAGGAGTGAAAAATCACTGTCTAAATTGCGACCTCTTTCCGAGTTCATGAAATCCTCTCTTCTAAATGCTGTTTGTACAAGTCCCATGTAAAACTGTTTCCAGTACAGTTTAGTTGTTGCATCAGTGGGAATATTTCTTATTTTACTGACCCATGTAAAAATGTGAGCCACCTTTTACGTTGATTCAACCAATACATCAGACTGCATTTTGTTTTGATTTTGTGTATTCTGAAGACATTTCTCAGTTCAGCTACAATTCCACTGGTGAATTGAGCCCTCTAATTATGCCTAAAGTTTGAAAGGATGTAACGTGGATTGTTCACTTTGTAGCAGTTTCTTGTAGTATTTACCAGTCTACTTTTCCATACTGAGATGTTTTAAATATGTTGTATTCGTGTCAAATTTGTTTTGGAATGATCTATATAAATGTCAAACTGTAATTACAGTTCCTCCTCAGTGCAAGTGCTACAAACCACTCTGGTGAATGTAAAGACAGCATTATGAGTTGTGGTTTACAATATTAATGGCTGGCTACAACCATCACAAACAAAATGACTTTTTCTGAGAATTAAATATTTTGCTTGCCTTTCGGGAATAGAGCTAGTGCAAGTTTGCTCGTACGATCTACATTCCAAATGGTGAGTCTGCACATCCATTGGCTGTTGATAATTATTAATCTGCAAAAAGCACTTTTTTATAGGATTGAGTTGAAGGGCTTATGCCTGAAACATCGATTCTCCTGCTTCTTGGATGCTGCTTGACCTGCTGTGCTTTTCCAGCACTATACTGTAGACAGAAATCAATCATTGGATCAATGAGTCAACTATACTGTGCTTAGGGTATAAAATCATATAACACAGAAGGAGGTCATTTGGCCAGTCATGTCCACGCTTGCTCTCGAAGAATGACACAATTATTCTGACTCTCCTTCCCCACTTTTGCCTTAGATCTATAAATGTTTCTCTCTGTGTGCCTATGTAGCTTGAAAGCCACAGTTGAAACTACCTCCAGCACAGTTTTAGTTGGTCCTTAATGGGAATTGGGGTAAACTCTGCTGGCTGAAGTCATACAAAGCATAAAGGAGTTGGTTAATCATCTCAATCCCAAGATATCACTACATTGGGGACACTACCAGTGAACCACAAGAACTCTAACTCCAGATCTAATTTTTTTTTAATTCACCTAGTTTTCTAATCAACCTGTTCAGAGATGTTATTATATACCTCTGGAGGAAGTGGGACTTGAACTTGGGCTGCCTGGTTCAGGATAAGGACATTACCACTGTACCATGTGAGGGTTTCTAATTCCAGATTTAGTTCTCTAGGCCCAACTATCTGCAGGTGCTTCAGCAATAACCTTCCCTTCATCGTAGGGTCAAGAGTGGGGATGTTTGCTGATTATTGAACAACGCTTAGCCATTTGTTACTCCTGAGATATTGAAGCTGTCTTTGTCCAAATGCAACAAGACGTGTACTACATTCAGACTCTGGCTGATGAGTGTTTTTTTAAACTTGTTCACAGGGTGTCGCTAGCTAGGTCAGCATTCATTGCCTAGAGGGCAATTAAGAGTTAACTGAATTACCGTGGGTCTGGAGTCACATGCAGGTCAGATCAGATAAAGATGGCAGTTTCCATTCCTAAAAGATATTAATGAAGCAGATTTTTTTTTCTGACAGTCAAAAATGGTTTCATGTTCATCATTAGATTCTTAATTCTAGAATTTTATTGAACTCAAATTTCACCACCTGTTGTGTCAGGATTCGAACCAAGGTCCCTGATTCATTACCTGAATGAACAGTCCAGCAATAATAATATTAAGGTGTCACCTCCCTTTGAAATGGCAAGTAATATTCGCACCACCAAGTACTAGGTAACAAACATTTCCAACATAGAGAATCCATGCCATTGCCAAAACCCTGATTGATTGTCAACATTCTGGTGGTGACCATTAACCAGAAATTGACCTGGACCTGTTGTGTAGAAACTAGTTACATGAGCAGTTAAATAGGCTGAGAATTCTACTGTGAGCAACTCACCACTTGACTCCTCAAAGCCTCTTCCACACCTACATGGAAATCTATCTGGAGTGTGATGGAGTACTGTCCACCTGCTTGGTTGACTGCAGTTCTAACAAAGCTTGACACCATCAGGGCATATGATTGGCAACCTATTTAACACCCTTCAGCATTCACTCTAACCAACACAGATGTATAGTAATAACAGTCTGTACCATTTCCAAAGTGCACTGCAACAAAGCACCAAGACACCTTATAGAGCTCATTCCATATTTGAAACATCTACCATGTTGAAGGAAAGGGCAACAAATATGTGGGAATTATTAGATTAATAAAGGGTAATAGACATGTGATTTCAAATGCACAGCAATGTGGATGACTCTTAACTGACCCTTTGGGCAACTAGGGATGGATAATAATTGCTGGCCCAGCTAGTGATGCCCTCACCTTTGTGAATGAATTTAAAAAATTCTGCGATTTTGTTTTCTCGAAATCACACATCATCCTGACTTGAAACTTTATCGCCATTTCTTCACTGTCACTGGGTTAGTTTATGAACCTCCCTCAGTAACTGCATGGTGGGTATTGATACACTACGTAGACTGCAGACATCCAAGAAAGAAGCTCACCACCACCTTCTGAAAAACAATTAGGGATAGGTAATAAATATTGGCCCGGCCATATCTAGTGAGTGCAAAAGAAATCCAGATCTGTACCAATCACACTTGTTTAATAAATGTTTTACTCATGGCACCAATACTTTTGGCTTTCAGCTTAAATCTGCCTGACTTGGTTCTCAACCCTCCTATTTTGGACGATTTCTCTCCATTTACTCTGTCCAGACTCGTCATAATTTTGAACATCTCTAGCAGATATTCAGTCTACAAAACTCCCCAGATGTGCATTGCTGTAGCTATGGCTTAGTTGAAAGTTAAAAGCTAAGACTTTGGAAAGAAAAGTAGAACCTTGTGCAGTTTGTCCAGTTACAGTGTGGCTTTGTCTTAATTATTGCATGTTGCATTCTGCTTCACACAATGATATGGTTGACGTTGGTTATTACTGGACTGTATCTGTTTAATTCAGTCTTTTGGTTTTCATGGACTGTTATAACTGTCATCCACTGAATAAAGTTGCTTCAGTTAGGAAGTAGGTGTAAACTCCAATTATCTTGACTTTTGGCATCAACAAGCCAAATCCTACAGCATAAATCCAGGAAAGTTGAGTGGACTAAGTATCTAGTAATGTCAAAAAGAACAAATGCCCCATTGGCTTTCTTTCCCTTGCTGAAATCAGTGGCACCTTGATGGCGTTTGGCTACATTGGAGCTTGGCTATTCCTCCCATTAATCAACTATGGATGATAGTAACTTTCTGAACTTCAGTGGGCATGTTGATTCCAGTCCTGTTATTGGCATTGGGTACAACTTAGCAGCAGTACCTCTGCTGTCTTTGTCTTTTCCTAGTCTGCAATAGTCAGAGTTTACAGAAGGAAACAAGGCCTTTTGACTCAGTGTTTGCATGATCAAGTGCCTATCTATTCTGGTCCTATTTTTCAGCACTTGGTGTTTGGCCTTGTATGCAATGCCACTTTGAGTGATCATCTGAATACTTCATAAATGTTAGGATTGTTCCCACCTCATTCAATCATTCAAGCAGGATTACAGATACAAGCCATTCTCTGGGTAAAATTAATTTGTTTGTCATTTTTAGAAATGATTTGGATGAGAATATAGGAAGCATGGTTACTAAATTTGCAGAGGATCCCAAAATTGTGAAACCTTGAGAAGGTTCAGAAAAGATTTACAAGGACGTTGCCAAGTTTGGAGGGTTTGAGCTATAGGGAGAGGCTGAATAGGCTGGGGCTTATTTTCCTGGTGCGCAGAGGCTGATGGGTGACCTTATAGAAATTTATAAAATCATGAGGGACATGGATAGGATAAATAGACAAGTTCTTTTCCTTGTGGTGGGGGAATCCAGAACTAGAGGGCATAGGTTTAGGATGAGAGGGGAGAATTTAAAAGGGACCTAAGGGGCAATGCTTTTATGTGGAGGGTAGTGTAGACTCCATGATGGTATGCAGACAGTAATGAGGAAGATTGTCTAAGATTGCAAGGGAATCTTTATCAGTTGGGCCAATGGGCTGATTGGTAGGTGGAGTTTAATTTAGATAACTGTGAGGTGTGGCATTTTGGTAAGACAAACAAGGGATGGATATACACAGTGAATGGCAGGGGTCTGGGGAATATTACAGAACACCGAGATCTAGGGGTTCAGGTACACAGGTCATTAAAAGTTGCGTCACAGGTAGTCAGTGGTAACGATGATGTTCGGCATGCTTGCCTTCATTGCTCAGACCATTGAGTTTAGGAGTTGGGACGTAATGTTGAGGACTTTGGTGAGGCCAGTTTAAGAGTACTGTGTACAATTCTGGTTGCAATGCTTCAGGAAGGATATTATTAAATTGGAGAGGATGCAGAAAAGATTTGCAAAGATGTTACTGGGACTGAAGAATTTGAGTTATAATGAGGGGCTGGGTAAGCTGGGAGTTTTTTGCCCTGGAGCACAGGAAGGTGAGGGGTGACCTTAGAGGTTTATAAAATGATGAGGGGCATAAGTAAGGTGAATAGCAAAGGTCTTTTCCCTAGGGTTGGGGAGTTCAAAACTAGAGAGCATATTTTTAAGGTGAGAGGAGAAACATTTAAAATGGATATGCGGGGCAACTTTATCACATAGAGGGTGATTTGTATTTTGAATGAACTGCCAGAGGAAGTTACAACATTTAAATGACATTTGGACAGTTCCATGAATAGGAAAGGTTTAGAAGAATATGGGTCAAATTCATGCAAATGGGACTAGTTTGGTTTGGGAAACTTGGGCAGCATGGACAAGTTGGACCAACGGGCCTATTTCCATGCTGTATGACTCTATAATTTGATGAACTGTTGTTCTGAACTTTTTATTTCTTTATTTTTCTAGTTTAATCCTATGATTTTGTACTTTTGTACCTGAGATAGTGCAAAGATCTGTAATGCTGCACTTTTTATTTTACTAATCTTTTCCTAAGAATTTGGAGTTAAGAATCTGTACCTAGGAACATTTGTATTGAAGATGGCGCCATAATTGGTGACTTATAAACTTTTTGCTGTACTCATGTGAGTACATGTGACACTAAAGCTAATTCTAATTCTTCCTTAAATTCATTAAGCCTTTTGCCCTTAATCGGAGGTTATGCATTTGAGGTAATTGACCCCTCTACTGAGGAAAAATGTTTCTTCCCATATGTGCTATCCATACCCCTCATAGCTTTGAATACCTTAATCAGGACCCCTTTCAGCCTTCTCTGCTTTAAGGTGAATAACTCTATTTACTATTTACTCTCTCTTCATAACTGAAATGCTTCAACTCTGGCAATATCCTGATGAATTTCTTTTGCCCTCTGTCTAGATCAATCAAATTTTCCTGTAGTGTGGCAACAGGACTGCACACAATACATCAGATTTGGCCTATGTAATGTTATTTCCAGCCCCATCACAACCTTCTTGCTTTTGTATTCAGTGCCTCAACTAATAAAGGTAAATATTCCATATACTGCCTTAACCACCTTTATGCACCTGTCCTCTGAACTTCAGTAATCTATTGACATGCACACCAATGTCCATCTAATTCTGTGCTTGCTCAGGCACTACAAATCATCATATACTGCCTCGCATTTTGGGAGGGCTAACAGTACATTATCTTACACTTTTCAGGATTAAATTTCATTTGTCATTGTTCTGACCAGCCCAGCTATATTGTCCTATATTCTGAGTTTTCTCCTTGCTGTTTGCTACACCAGCAAATTTTGTAACATCTGTGAATTTATTTATCATGCCTCCTACAGTCATGTCTAGATTATTAATAAACACAATAAACAATAAGGAACTCAGCAGCATGATTGACTAGGTTAGGATTGTTTTCTTTCGAGTTCAGACAATTGAGAGAGGATCTCATAAAGACTTATAAAATTCTAAAAGGACTAGACAGGGTAGATGCAAGGAGCATGTTCCTGTTGGCGGGTGTGTCCAGAACCAGGGGTCACAGTCTGAGGATTTGGGGTAGACCATTTAGGACGGAAATGAGGATACATTTCTTCACCCAACGAGTGGTGAGCTTGCAGAATTCTTTACCACAGGAAGTAGTTGATGCCAAAACATTGAGGTGGCTCGGTGTAGCATTTGGGGTGAATGGGATCAAAGATAATGGGGAGAAAGCAGGATTAGGCTATTGAGTTGGACGATCATGATGAATGATGGAGCAGACTCAAAGGGACGAATGACCGCCTCCTGCTCCTATCTTCTATGTTTCTATATACATTCTGTAGTGTGGTATTGGACATAGGTTTCCAGTCACAGAAACAGCCTTTGATCATCACCCTCTGCATCATGTTCCATGTGTGGATTGGTATATTTCCTATTTGCAACAATCCTTGCCAACACACTCTTCTACAGCCTGTCAGCTTCTGGTAATGTTAGCAGGGTGCCTTTCTGAAGAACATATGGTGAGGAAAGAAGGGAAGCAATGATGAGTCATACTGTAGTGAAAAACCAGCAAAGAATTTAAATACAGGCAAATAATTTCAAGTACTCATTGTAACGTGCTGCAGATGGATCTGTGGAAATGTGAAGCTTCCAAAGTATCTGGTTAGGTTAACAAAGTTAAAAATCACACATTGTCCAACTATAGTCCAGTAGTTTTATTTGGAAGCACTAGCTTTCGGAGCGCTGTTCCTTCATCAGGTGATTGTGGAGAATAAGATTGTAAGACACAGAATTTATAGCAAAAATTTACAGTGTGATACAACTGAAGTTATATGTTGAAAAAGACCTTATTGTTTGTTAAGTCTCTCATCTTTTAGAATGACCATGTTGGTTTCAGTTCTTTCATATGTAAATCAGAGAAGTTTTTTTTTAACGTTTAAATTCTCAAGTGAGCTTTAACAATAGCTGCCATGTTAGCTTAGATAATGCATTGAAGGAGCCCCAGTGCTCAGATTGACTCTATTTCTATAAAAGGGATTTACAGAATCTTACATGAATTCATGCAGGTTTTGAGCAAAATAACATGTAATTCTGCAAGGACAAGTTCACCCTACAAACTTGTGTGTGTGTGGTGGGGGAGGTGGTGGTGTGGGGGGAGCAGTGGTGTTGTGAGTGAGTGAGTGTGTGTGTGTGTGTGTATGTATATATACATATAAAGGGTATAAATGTGTGAGAAGGTGAGAGTGGGGGGTGTGTGTATGTGTGAGTGTATGAGGGAGAACTTGTGTATGAGAGAGGGTCTGTGTGAGTGTATGGGTCTGTGAGAGTGTGTATTGCAGTGGGGTCACCTGTAGTGTGATGTGAACCCAAGGTCCCGGTTGAGGCTAACCCATGGGTACCGAACTTGACTATCAGACTCTACCCAGCCACTTTGCATTGTTGCCTGTCCCAAAGCCCACCTTGGAGGATGGTCACCCGAAGTTCCGAGGTCAAATGTCCCAGACCACTGAAGTGTTCTCTTGCTGGAAGGGAACACTCCTGGCTGGTTATTGTTGTGTGGTGTCCATTCATCCATTGCTGTAGCCTCTACTTGGTCTTGCCAATGTACCATGCCTCAGTGCATCCTTGCCTGCAGCATATGAGAGAGAACGTTGGCAAGTCACATGAGTACCTGCTGCATACATGGTTGGAGGTGTCCCCACATATAATGGTGGTATCCACATCGAGACTCAGACACGTCTTGCAGCGTCTGCCGTGACAGGGTTGTGTGGTGTTGTCCTGAAAGCCGGGCAGTTTGTTGCAAACAATTATCCGTTTGAGGTATGGTGGGTGTTTTAAAGGCGAGAAGTGGAGGCGCGAGGAAGGTCTTGGTGAGGTGCTCATCCTCATTGATAATGTGTTGTAAATCATGTTTAGGTTAAAGGTAAAATAATATTCAACTGTCTTCAGTAATTAACTTTGCAACCAAAAAGAAATCTAACTTTAGGAGCAAATTACTGCAGATGCTGGAATCTGTACTGAAAACAACAAATGATGGAGATTACAGCGGGTCAGACAGCATCCATAGAGAGAAGTCTAACTTGATTTATAGACAGAAGATTCCATAGAATACTCATACAAATTGTATGTGGCAGGCAGAAGGAGTTGGTTTCATAGGGTACTTGACAGTTGATTTTTGCATCATTGTTCAATAAAATAACGGATTATAAATAGTTAATTTTAATAATAGAAGGGAGTTATTGAACATTTTGTGATTTATTTTAATTCATGGTGAGGTTTTCAAGCAGCACATGCGTTAGAAAATAGGTACATTTAGCCAGAGGCAGGGGTAGAAATCACCGGTCCTCAACCCTGACCTGAGCACAGCGGACCCCGGTGATTAGGCCTCTGTACCCCTCTTCCAGGCCTGGCATTTAGTCCCTTGAGTTGGAAATGTATTGCTGGAAAAGCGCAGCAGGTCAGGCAGCATCCAGGGAACAGGAGAATCGACGTTTCGGGCATAAGCCCTTCTTCAGGAATGAGGAGTTTGTCCAGCAGGCTAAGATAAAAGGTAGGGAGGAGGGACTTGGGGGAGGGGCGTCGGAAATGTGATAGGTGGAAAGAGGTCAAGGTGAGGGTGATAGGTCAGACTGGGGTGGGGGCGGAGAGGTCGGGAAGAAGATTGCAGGTTAGGAAGGCGGTGCTGAATTCGATGGATTTGACTGAGACAGGATGTGGGGAGGGGAAATGAGGAAACTGGTGAAATCTGAGTTCGTCCCTTGTGGTTGGAGGGTTCCTGGGCAGAAGATGAGGCGTTCTTCCTCCAACCGTCGTTTTGTTGTGGTCTGACGATGGAGGAGTCCAAAGACCTGCATATCCTTGGTGGAGTGGGAGGGGGAATTGAAATGTTGAGCCACAGGGTGGTTGGGTTGGTTGGTCCGGGTGTCCCAGAGGTGTTCTCTGAAACGCTCCGCAAGTAGCCGGCCTGTCTCCCCAACATAGAGGAGGCCACATCGGGTGCACGGAGCGTTTCAGAGAACACCTCTGGGACACCCGGACCAACCAACCCAGCCACCCTGTAGCTCAACATTTCAATTCCCCCTCCCGCTCCACCAAGGATATGCAGGTCTTTGGATTCCTCCATCGTCAGACCACAGCGAAACGATGGTTGGAGGAAGAACGCCTCATCTTCCGGTTAGGAACCCTCCAACCACAAGGGATGAACTCGGGTTTCACCAGTTTCCTCATTTCCCCTCCCCCCAGCCTGTCTCAGTCAAATCCATCAAATTCAGCACCGCCTTCCTAACCTGCAATCTTCTTCCCCACCTCTCCCCCCCCAGCCCAGTCTGACCTATCATCCTCACCTTGACCTCTTTCCACCTATCACATTTCCGACGCCCCTCTCCCAATTCCCTCCTCCCTACCTTTTATCTTAGCCTGCTGGACAAACTTTCCTCATTCCTGAAGAAGGGCTTATGCCCGAAACGTTGATTCTCCTGTTCCCTGGATGCTGCCTGACCTGCTGCGCTTTTCCAGCAACACATTTCCAGTTCTGATCTCCAGCATCTGCAGACCTCACTTTCTCCTCAAAGATTTAGTCCCTTGAGCCCATTCTGCCAATCAGTTAGGAAATAACTGAAATGCCAATAAACTTAATATCCAAACAAAGTCAATATAAAAATTTTAGAAATCAATTAATGTAATTTTGACTTTCAAAACATATCCTTTTGTAAGCCTTTCAATTATTTTACTAACATCATTCAATTAGCTAATAAACAAGCTGTAAGTCAGTGTTCAACCTAAAATCAAATGTCCTAGATTTTGGTTGTTTACTTTGCTGCAGATTGCAGATTGCTTTCCATGCCATGAAGAAATCTTGGCTCATTGACAAACCTTGTTTTTCGTAAGCTACTCTTTGTGAGAATTTAATTAATATTCATTAAATGTAGCATCAGTTGGAAGGTGTCTTCTGATTATATTTAATGCATATGCGAAGCAATGCAAAATGAAACAGTTTGCGTGTATGTAAATCCCAGTCTGCTCACCCACAAAATCGTCATACTGTTCAGAGCACTTCTATAACTGTATCAGAAGGAAGCAGGACTGGGCTATTTGGCCCCTTGAATCTGCTCTATATGAAGGTAAAGAGACCATAGTTAATGTTTTGAGTCCATTATGACTTCTTGAGAACTGAACGAGGCTAGAAAGTGGTTTTTTAGTCCAGCCCCTTTCTATTCTGAGGAAGAATCATATTGAACTCAAAATGTTAACTCTGCTTCTCTCTCTACACATGCTGCCAAATGCTGAGTTTCTGCAACACTTCCTGTTTTTCTTTCAGGTTTTCAGCATCCATGGTATGTTATTAAGGAGACCAAAGGAATGCAAAGTACTCCTGTTGTGGTATCTTTCACTATGAGAAACAGTGTGCAGGTGCATTGTAACCTTTGAGTTATGACAAATTTCTGATTTGAGTGAGGATGTAACTTCAGTTTGGATAAACCAGCTTCAAAAAATGCCTGGAAGTCTTTTTGACTCCTTGTAAACAGGCCTGGAGTGCTTTTAGAAGTTTAGAGAGAAGGGTGCAAAGGTAAAACTCCATCTTGACCATTAGAATTAAAGTCAGGATCTATTAGTATAAATGACATGCTGCCTAACCAGAACTGATACTAAAAACCCTGGTGTTTGTATAAATAAACCAACAACCAGTATAAAGTTGGCTGATGTTTGAAGTCCTCTAACATACAACAAATTCTTGGCAAAATGTGTTAGATTGACTGCTAAATAGAGTTGTCATGATGGATTCAGTAATAAAGGCAGTTAAAACCTAGTTAGAAGTTTCTTGTTACAGAAATGTCACAACTAATCTGTTGAAACACTTGAAAATTTGTTTTATCTTGCAGCTGAGGAAATCTGACATTTTAAAATTTCGCTCATAATGTTTGAAACTCCCATCTCAGCATTGATGTGTACTTTCGTACACCTGATCTGTTCTGTATGCCACAAAACTTCATTTGTTATGTTTTTGTGTCATTGTCTGCTCGTACTTGGGTCCTTGAGTTTTTGTTGCTTGTTACCTTGAGCTGCTTGTATTGATTTTCTTTCTTCAGGCCACTATCGAATCCTCATGACTTGTATCAACTGAGGATGGCACTCCTACCTCTGAATAAGAATGTTGTGTGTTCAAACTAAGTCCAAAGTCTTTGGTATCCAAAGAGTCAATAACAATATGTGTTGCCACAGCAGCTCCCCAGCCACTTAATGCCCCAAAAGTGTTACAGTCTAAAACTAGAGGGCATAGGTTTAAGGGGAGAGGAGAAAGATTTAAAAGCGACCTAAGGGGCAATTTTTTCATGCAGGGGGTGGTGTGCGTATGGAATGACCTGTCTGAGGAAGTGGTGGAGGCTGGCACAATTACAAGGATCTGGATGGGCGTATGAATAGAAAGAGTTTAGAGATATATAGGCCAAATGCTGGCAAATAGGGCTAGATTAATTTAGGTTATCTGGTAGGCATGGATGGAATGGTCTATTTCCCTGATGTACAGCTGTATGATTCGATGATTATAATTGGCTGGAGACAGCACTTTTGCCCTCACTGGGGCTGAAATCCTACCTCAGAAAGCTGATGGCAGGAAGGTGAGATTAGGCCTGAGGATTGAAGATGTTGGTAGAGATATTAGAGTGATGGGGGAGTGTCCTTCCATGGCTTGCCCAATGTAGAAATCAGGCCCTTGAGAGAGGCAATCCCCTTCCATCGGAACATAAATAGACCATTTAGCCCTTGATGCCAGTACCACCATTCAATGAGGCTGTGACTGCACTTCATATACAATTGCTTAATAAAAATTTATTTATCTTAGATTTAAAATTAACAACGTCCAGCATCCGCTGCCAGTTGTGGAAAAGTGTTCCAAACATTGACCATGCTAACATCCGTCCTGAGTGGTCTAGCTTTAATTCTTAGACTTCTATCAACCCCATGTTTTCCTGTTAATATATTGAAGACTTTGATCAGATCACCTCTGACCTAAACTTTACAGAAAATAGACCCAATTTTGGTAATCTCTGCTTATACTATAATTCCTGAAGTCCAGATATCATCATGTAGGAGCTGAAAATGTGTTGCTGGAAAAGCGCAGCAGGTCAGGCAGCATCCAAGGAGCAGGAGAATCGACGTTTCGGGCATGAGCCCTTCTTCAGGAATGAGGAAAGTGTGTCCAGCAGGTTTAGATAAAAGGTGTGGAGGAGGGACTTGGGGGAGGGGTGTTGGAAATGCGATAGGTGGAAGGAGGTCAAGGTGAGGGTGATAGGCCAGAATGGGGGTGGGGGCGGAGAGGTCAGGAAGAAGAT
>NC_057716.1:23168247-23169976 GCF_004010195.1 Chiloscyllium plagiosum | reverse complement strand
CTGGACACACTTTCCTCATTCCTGAAGAAGAGCTCATGCCCGAAACGTCGATTCTCCTGCTCCTTGGATGCTGCCTGACCTGCTGCGCTTTTCCAGTAACACATTTTCAGCTCTGATCTCCAGCATCTGCAGTCCTCACTTTCTCATCATCATGTAGGAGCAAATTATTGCAGATGCTAGAATCTGTACTGAAAACAACAAATGCTGGAGATCAGTGCAGGTCAGTCAGAATCGATGGAGAGAGCAAACTAACGTTTCAAGTCTAGATGACTTTTTAGAGTTGAAATGAAGTGTGGAGGGGGCAGCATTTATGCTATGGTTTGGCGGGGGCGGGGGGGGGGTGCCGACTGCTGGAGGAGAAAAAGTGTTGAGAGTTCAGATTAAGTGATTGTGAGGTGAGAATGGCAGACCAATGGGGTATCTAACTGCCAGATTTGAAAGAACAGACAGTCCTGGGAGGGGAGAGAGGACATAGTGACAGATAATTTTTTTTTTATTCCTTATTTCTCTTTGGGAATTTAGAATAGTGGGAATGGAGGTTAGGGCAGTTGTATGTTCCTCCTGCAGAATGTGTAGAGGTAAGGGTCGCTACTCGTGTCCCTGCTGACTACATCTGCAGGGAGTGCACCCAACTCCCGCTCCTCAAACCATGTTAGGGAACTGAGCTAGAGCTGGATGAACTTTGGATCATTCGGGAGGCAGAGCAGGTTATTGAGAGGAGTTACAGGGAGGTAGTCACTCCTCAGGTACAAGAAAAAGGCAGATGGGTTGATCCCCTGTGGCCATTCCCCTCAACAATAAGTATACCATTTTGGATACTGTTGGGGTGGACGACTTAGCAGGGGAAAGCAGTGGGGCACAGGGCTCTGGCACAAAGTCTGCCCCTGCTGCTCAGAAGGGAAGGGGGAAGAGGAGCAGTGCAGTACTCACTGGGGACTCCATAGTTAGGGGGACAGATAGGAGGTTCTGTGGGGACGAAAGTGACTCACGGTTGGTGTGTTGCCTCCCAGGTGCCAGGGTTCGTGATGTCTTTGATCATTTTTTGGGATCCTTAAGGGGGAGGGGGAGCAGTCCCAAGTCGTGGTCTACATAGGCACCAACGACATAGGAAGAGAGATGGGGATTCAAGGCAGAAACTCAGGGAGCTGGGATGGAAGTTTAGAGCTAGGACGAACAGAGTTGTTGTCTCTGGTTTGTGCCCGTGCCACGTGCTAGTGAGGCGAGGAATAGGGAGAGAGAGGAATTGAACATGTGGCTACAGGGATGGTGCAGGAGGGAGGATTTTGGATTTTTGGATAATTGGGGCTCTTTCTAGGTTAGGTGGGACCTCTACAAGCAGGATGGTCTTCATCTGAACCAGAGGGATACCAATATCCTGGGGGTGAAATTCGCTAAGGCTATTGGGGTGGGTTTAAACTAATCCAGCAGAGGGATGGGAACCAAAATTGTAGTTTGAGTGTAGAAAAGGTTGAGAGTAGGGAGGTCCGAAATCAAGTTTCAGGAATGTAAGATGGCACCGGCAAGCAAGAAGTTGGTTTGAAGTGTATCTACTTCAACGTCAGGAGCATCCGGAATAAGGTGAGTGAACTTGCAGCATGGGTTGGTACCTGGGACTTCGATGTTGTGGCAATTTTGGAGACATGGATAGAGCAGGGACAGGAATGGTTGTTGCAGGTTCCAGGATTTAGATGTTTCAGTAAGAACAGAGAAGATGGTAAAAGAGGGGGAG
>NC_057716.1:23146750-23165765 GCF_004010195.1 Chiloscyllium plagiosum | reverse complement strand
CTTGAGGCTGTTTTCGTTGGAGAGAAGAAGGTTGAGAGGTGACTTGATAGAGACATATAAGATAATCAGAGGGTTAGATAGGGTGGACAGGGAGAGTCTTTTTCCAAGTATGGTGACGGCGAGCATGAGGGGGCATAGCTTTAAATTGAGGGGTGATAGATATAGGACAGATGTCAGAGGTAGTTTCTTTACTCAGAGAGTAATAAAGGTATGGAATGCTTTGTCTGCAATGGTAGTAGATTCGCCAACTTTAAGTACATTTAAGTCATCATTGGACAAGCATATGGACGTACATGGAATAGTGTAGGTTAGATGGGCTTCAGATTGGTATGACAGGTCGCCGCAACATTGAGGGTAGAAGGGCCTGTACTGCGCTGTTATGTTCTATGTTCTATAATGTAACAAGTGAAGCAACAAGAAAGGGAAGAAATGAGAGTTGTTCACAATTTGAATGTGTTTAACTCAATATTAAGTCCAGAATACTGTAAAATGCTTAGTCTGAAGATGAGATGTTGTTCCTGTGATTCACTGGAGCACTGCAGCATACTGAGGACAGACAAGTTGACACGCGAGCAGAATGCTGTGTTAAAATGACCAACTATGAGAAGGTCAGGATCATGCTTTGCACAGACCAGAGGTGTTCTGTAAAGCAGTCATCCAGTCTGTGCTTGGTTTCTTCAGTGTAGAGTAAGGATGTAGATATCATACATTGTAAACATACATTGTACTTCCTCCAAGGCCAATGTATCCTTCTGAAGGTGTGATGCCCTGATCTGCTCACAGTACTCCAAGTGGGTCTAACCAATGGTTTCTATACCTGCAGCATAATTTCTGCATCCTTTTCGAGCACTAACAGAGTGACCAGTAATTGGCAACTTAAGGCCACTTGCTCACCCCACATAAAATTATGGATGGGTGATTGGCAGGGGGAGGAAAGGCCACTTGGGGAATTTTACGGGTTGTTAAACCCATAAATGTCTGCCCTCAATCACACAGCCCAGGCTTCCAATCTTAGCATGCTACTGAGGAAGTGTTGCACTGTCGGAAATGCCACCATTCAGTTGACGTGTTAAACTGATGTCCCATCAGCCTTCCATGCTAAACCCAAACATTTCCATATTTGAAGAAGAGTAGGTAAGTTCTCCTGGTATGATTACCAATGTCCCTCAACCTGCATCTCTGAAAAAGATTGTCTTGTTATTATCTCATTGCTGTTTATGAGACCTTGCAGCATGCAATCTGACTGCTGTGTTTCCGATATTAGAACACTTACTTTATTTTAAAAGTAGTTTATTGACTTTGGGAAAAACTGAAGTCATACAAGGTGCTACATAAATGAAAGACCTTTTTCTTCTGTCCTGTCTCCCATACATCTTTATAGTATTCAGTTTGTAATATATCGAACCAAGTTGAAGCAAACCTGCTTGTGATAGTTAAAGAGCTTTGGAATTGGCCCCTTTCTGATAATAGAAAAATTTGTATTGCAGCTTTAAAATTCTGATGCTGGTTCATCTGTAAAGATCAGGGCAATACTATGCTATATGTGCCTTTGAACAGTGTAACGCAAAACCACTTTCAGCTGCGTGCTAGAGACAGAAGTGCTATTTTATTTGTAACTCAGCTATGTGAATTGTGTTCTTTCACTATTGCCGAGACATACTGCTAAATCTAAAATAAATCCTTTAGAATTTGCCAATTAATTATCATATAAGACTCATTTCAGCACAGAAAGCAGTACTACTGAAAGGACAATAACTTCGTGAATACTAATATTACATAAGAACATATTGGAAAAACAGTAATATTGCCCCTTTAATATGGAGAAATGCTCTAAAAAGATTCACTGCAAGGTAATCAGTCAAAAATAGTTGCTGATGCAAAGGGAATATTGGGGAGTGACAGACAGCTTTGATTTTAAGGAAAAGCATTAAAGGAGGAGAGGAAGAGACTATGAAAGAATTCCAGCTCATGGTTTTACCTTTATAAAAGATGATTAAGAATTGTGGAGCAAAAGGGTGGACACAAGCAGTCCATGGAACACAGAGTTCATGTGAGGTCTGATTATAGGTCTGGAGAAGTTTGCAGAGATAACAGGGAGGAACAAGGTCAAGGTGGGATTTAAATGTGAGAATGAGAATTTTAATTTTGAGATGTATTGTATTGGTAACTGATGTTGGTCAACAAGGATGGGGCTGAGTGGGGCATATATAAGGAAATAATTACATCTGTCAGGATGTGATACTCTGGCAGTCCTATTCATGCAGAGTTAATGCAATAAGTCCATGGTATAAAGGATGTGTGAAGTTTTGCAGTCCAGATTTTAATGTAATTGCATTATGTTTTGTCCTGTACACCAATAACCTTTTGTTTTATGAGCAAAGACTTTGTGTTTGAAATTTCCCATGAGAATGAGTTTGCAATGAATAGACTTGATTTGATTGCCTTCTGGTGAGGTTAGCTAATGGGATCATGAACATCCAGACACCACCAAATCTGTCCCACATGTTTTGTTTGAAAAATAAATGCTTAACCATAAATTCTGGAGAAAGTACTTTGTTGCATTTTGGCTCTGGATGACTTAGCATTACTAGCATATGCCTGGAATATTTGTTATTTAAAATAGTTCATACTTTATGTTTGTAAAACTAGCTCAGTTCTCCTTTAATACATTAATTTCTACTCTGTCCTTTTTAAGTTGCTATACTTTGCTCAATGGTATATTATCTTTATAATCTTTCAACAAGGAGATGTGTTTTCTATACAACCTGATGGAATCTTATAAACTACTAAACTAAAAAAAATGGTTTTGCCATGTCATAAAGAAAACTACCATAAATAAGAGTGATGAAGGGACAGAATGGGAAAGCTATTCAATTTGTTTACCCAGATTCTAATTACTTCCAGTCCCATTCCTGGGAAGCTGGAAATTCTTGTAAAAATAGATTGCATACATGCTGGATATTTACCACTATTTTTTCAAATGTCATTGTTAATGGCTGAAAATTTCAAGGAAGAATTTTGATTTGAGTCAATTTCTAACTTGAGTCAAGAAGCAGGGCATTTACTAAAGGAATACAAGATGACTTGGTTGTTGATTTACCTTTTTTCCTTGTCTCTTGTAGCTTGGTAGCTCCCTTGATGGCATCCCTATGGTTAATAATTCATCATATGTTTAAATTAATGTATTAAACATTACTTCAACAGGATCTTCATTTCGTTCAGTGATACAGAATGTTTGCAGTCACTGTGTACAACCTGGGCATCATCATTAATGGATATCAAGTGGCTTTAATGAATACATCTGTTTTTTTCCTTTGAATTTCTTGTTAATGAATGTAGCCCCGCAAATGCAGAATAGTCTTAGTTTATTAGTAAGGGACCCATTGAACTCTGGAATATATTGTGAAAAATTATTCATTTAAATTTCTTCTGGAACATCAGTATTTTGCACCCTAGCATTTTATTCATATTGGTTACACATTACGTTAAGGGTATTTCTGTTATTTTCCCACTAGCTGTATCATGTTTCACGTGTTTTAGTCCTTACATTATTTTTGCATTCGAAATATTTTCTTTAGCACTAGATTAATATGAGCAAAATTTTAAATCTCATTGTGTGGATTGGTTAAAATGTTTGTGTACAAACTTCTATATGCTGTTGAAAACATGCAACAGTAAAATATGGATTTTATTGCACTGCTTCTGAACGAGTGGTAGCATGTAAAACTCCTGAACCTGCCATGTTTTTTGAGCCTTTGACAGTTAAAGTAACCTGGTTTGCAACACTGGAGCATATCCTGAGATATTCTTGTATTTCACAATGTAAAACTGTGAGATATTTTTGGTCTTACTGCAAATGTAGACAGAAAAATATACTAGAAAATGTTTAACTCAACAGAGGGGAGAAACATTGTAAAAAAGGGATTTTGCCTGGTAAAACTAAAATTCTCTTCAACTTGTATCCTTGAACATTTAACAAGTGATTTCATAGTGAGAGACATCAGAGAGTGCTCTAATTCTGTCCTGATCTGATGTATAAGCATTGTTTCAGCGCTGAGATTGAGGTTTTCTCTCTGCAACTCTTTCACTGTAAACATGTACAAAGTGGAGTCAACTCTGCTGCCATTTATCTGTGCTTGCTAATCGGACTCCTGGTTCAGTGACTCCTCAATTTTAAAATTCTCATCCTTGTCAAATCCTTCCAAGGTCTTGTCCTTCTCCATCTTGTAACGCCCTCCACCCCTCCAAGATCTCTGTGCTTCTCCAATTTTGTGGTCTTTGTTGCCCCCATTTTCAATCTCTCTACCATGGTGGCCATTGTCTTCAGCTGCTTCGTTCATAAACTTTAGAATTCTCTTCCTAATCTGTTTTTTAAAATATTTTCATCACCTGTTCTGCTGTCTACTCAGGTTAAATTTTGTCTGATAATCTCTGAAATCTAAGGGGGACTAATTTGGGAAACCTGGTCAGCACGTATGGGTCGGATCAAAAGGTCTGTTTCGGTGCTGTATGACTCTGATTCTAAACGCCCAGAAAACGGAAGTGCTTTTCCAACCAACTTCCAAAGCATACTGCTACTAATAGATAAAGATCAACAACAAAATCATGGGAAATGGGGGTCATTTTCTGTACATTGCGAGTGTCTGCTCAATGCAAGCAAGCATATATTGCAAAATTATTCACCATCACTAACGTCCAGCCTCACCTTTACCTGACTAAGGAGAAGAGTATTTGAGGATCAGGGTCTCAAACCCAAGACTAAAATCATAGCCTGGCGGCAGTGATCTCTGTTTTCTTGGACAGCTAGATAAATCAGTCACCTAAAAGTTATCTTAGAGTACACACCAGCAGTGCTGTCGCAAAGTTGTTAAAATTTATGGCAAGAAAGGAAGTCCCAAGCCAAAATCCCCAGCATCGAAGCAAAACTACATTGGGTGGGACGTCATTCACATGACTGACATCATCGTCCCAATGCAGCTCATTTATTTGAAACATAGTTACGACAGAATACTCCCAGGAGGACGGTGCAAATATTTTAAAGTCATCCTCAAAGAATCCCTGATCAGGGATTTATGGGAGTCTGTTTTTGACTGACCAAATGAGAAGATTTCACATTGTGGCCCTGTTAGGAACATGCAGAGGTAGGGTTGAGTGCACAATTCTTCAAAACAACTCCTGTATCCGTCCCTTCAAGCACCACCTACCCTGCATGTTGCAGAATCTGTTGATCATGCATTGAGCTTGTCAAACATTATGAAATCCACTGAACCAACACATCCTTGATCCCAAGGGGTTGCCAAAGAGACCAGAAGTTTGATCATCCCTCTCAGAAACTGTTTGGAACAATCTAACTATAAGTTGTTCTTGATAGCTTTGCCTGCAGAACTCATTACTTTTACCCCATATGACATTCTAACTTAAAAAGAGGTTGGAGAAAGAATAGGCCATTTGGGCCGTCAAGCCTGTTTACTGTACCATGGCTGATCAAATTCTATCAGATTTGACGATGTTAACTCTGATTTCCTGTCTGCCTAAATCTGTTTAAGTTTGGAACTATTTTCTTAGTTTTAGTTAAGATAGTTTCCATTTCAGTTATTGAAGCTTTTCAAAAAAAAACTTGTGTGGGAAAAATGCAGGTCATTCACAATTGTTAATAACTTTCAATACTAATGAAGGCTTTAAAATGAATGGTTAATGCCTCTACTAGAAACCGAGTCAGGAGTTGGATGAGCCAGTAAATTGCAGGCTATTTTTCGGTTGCTGTCAGAAGTGAAGTTAGCTGAGTTTACAGACCAGAAACTACAGGATTTTGGGGGAATGCTCAGCAAATGAGTGAAACCTCAAGATTAGAGTGGTACTGGAAAAGCACAGCAGGTCAGGCAGCATCCGAGGAGCAGGAAAATCGACGTTTCGAGCAGGAGCCCTTCATCAGGAATCAGTGAAACCTCCCACTTATAAAATTCGTTTTGGAAAAGATCTGCAGCAGACCCCGGGCATTGCGATAACACTCAGATTTCTTGCATGTTATTTCTAAAAAGTCCTTTAATAGTCCATGCCCACGCTGTGGAAGAAATCCAGGCCGGCGTTTGCAGTTTTCTCTGTCTCTCGGCGTCTGATCCTCCGCCCCCGGGAGTCGGTGCTTGTAACACGCCGGGGTGGTGGAACGCATTCGCTTCTCTGCTCATTGCGGTGATGCTGCGCATGCTACGAACCAGATGATCCGCTCTAGGAACTCGGTGCCCCCGCTCTGTTCGAAGGCGGGCGATGCAACCCTGAACCAATACCGCCGCATGTTTGCAACTGCCAAGGGAAGGAGGGAATCGATGGCTTTCGGATCCCGAGCTCTGGCTCTTCACACACCTGCCTCTGTGTCTATGCTGCATCCTGCATAAAGTGATTTTTCTCTCTCTTTTATATACACTCAACCACACACGCAATTGGGGCCAGTCTCATGTTGGATGTTCCTCAGTTGAATTATCCATTGTTGGATGTTCTTCCTTTGGAGCAGTTTGTCTTTGGATATTGCTCAGCTGTGTTCGCTATTGTTGGGTATTTCAGGTACAAAGAAGGGTGGCAGGAGCCATGTACCTGCTGGACAACGAGCCATATCCCGAGATGCTGAAGAGAGGAACTCCTCAGAGGAAGACTGTCTACCGGATCTCCCTCACTCTTGTCAAACGGGAGGCTGCCACAGCCGAGGCTGGTAGCAAATCCTCTCCTTCCCCTCGATCTGAGGGGCCTCCGGAGCGACGAGGTTGTACCAGCGACACCCACCAGCCTGGAAGTCAGTGCTTGGCAGAGAGTGGTGAAACAGATGATGAATTTGAGCCAGAAGCGAATCTTCGGAGCTTTCGCACCTTCAGCACTGGCCACCTGGAACTGGGCAGGCTGAAGGTAGCCAGGCGATCCCATGATCTGGGCTTCAAGCTCAAAGACAATCCGACCAAAGACTTGGTAACACTGAGGTGCAGAGATGGGACTTCAGCTAGACCGAGTAGTATGCTGGCAACTGTGGATGTGGAATTAAAAAACAAGAAAAATTGGGCACATTGCACCGAGAGATTGGTGACAGGGCCTGAATCAGGAGAATGTGTCAATATCTCAAACCGGGGAAAGGATCAACAAGAAGGCAGAGCTTGCGCTGAAGGCAGTCGGAGAAGGGATGCAGCCAAAGCTGCTAGTGTAAAGGAGCACTTGGTGCCTTTACAGTCCATTAATGCAGAAGTGCTTTATCCAAGGAAATCACCAAGGGCAGGTAGCAAGTCTGCTTTGAAGAAAATTGAGACAACCATCAAGAGAAACTCAAATGATTCATTAAAGAGTCCTTTGGGGAACAAGGAGTTAATCACAATGTCCCCTCCTGGTTCAGAGCTTGATTTCTCGAAGCACATTGTTCCAAAAGGAGAACACAGTTTGCTGTCAGTAGCTCCAGCAGTGGGTTCACCTCTGCTACCTGATTATTCGACTGTTTGTGTAGATGCCATCAAACAAACACCTCCGATGTCCATGGCAACAGACAAGAGGCACCCAAGTTTACTCAGAAGAAGCTTCAGCTTCAGACACTGGAATGGGGAGCTAGTGAGGTTTAAAGCGTTATCAAAGGAGAAACATCATGGCAGCTCCAGTTGTCTCTCTGGTGGCGAGGTCGAAAGTGAATTCAGAACCCAAAAGCTTGAGCCTTATTGTGGGGAATCTGTAGCAAATGAGAAACGAAACACCTTGGATGTTGGGGAAGTCTTGAACAAAACTGATCCACTCTCTGAGCCTGGGCGGTGGGAGCGGGGAAAACGAAAGAATAGGACTTTAGACAACAGTGACATTCACAAGCTTTCTGAAAACTTGGAAATGGGGAAGGATAGCTTTTTAACAGGTGCTGTGAGATCCAGTTCCCAGGAGCACAAACTCTTCAGGTTTTTTAGTGGTATTTTCTCAAAGCGTGATGGTACTTCAACACCTGTTACGAGTCCTTATGGAAAATCACATAGGGATTATGTTGCCAAATCCAAAGGATATGCTCGCGGCCAGAAGAAAGGTATCTCTCCTTTTGAGCAGTCCAGCAGTGAGAGCATTGATGAAAATACTTATCAAAATGGTATGGCATTGATAGCGTTCTGCTCTTTGAAATTGTGTAAAATCTGATAGTTTAGACATGTTCTGAAAATTTAAGCAGTAGTTATGCTTTAACCCAACACTTCTGCAAAAATAAGTAGACAGAGGACATGCCACTGGGTTGCAAATCAAAGTTAAGGAATGGTTAGTAGCGTTGTCTATTAGTATAGGTGGAAAACAATTAATTCATGAAGTACAAGTACTTTGCTGTGCTGCGTTTAAGTCAGTTAGGAAAATTTTTTAATAACTGATGATGTTTGATTGACACAGAGGTTGAAAGTTGAGGTGTTTTCCATAGCAGAAGGGCTTTTAGCACTCAAATGCAAGCCCTTAATGGATTGTATTCAATTTCCTTTTCGAAGAGAGAAAAGCCCAGACAATTAGCTTTGAGATGGCAGTTACATTATGTGTATTCAGCAGTCCACATGATGGGTGCTGGAAAGCTTGTAATTGCAGGTTGGAAAAATATGTTAAGTGTGCATTATGCAAGCAGCCGGAGACTTCAATTTTGCGAGGTTGTACATAAATGTATTTCATTTTGCTGAATTTGTTTGGGTTTCAGCTGTGTAAAGCATTAACTTAGTGCTTGAATTGTATGAAATGAAAATAATGTCTTCAGTTGGGGTTTTAATTGTTAATTTGACTAGAAATGAGAACTGTGTGCATTACTGTTTGGCCCTTATTGGAAAGCTTTTATAGTTGTCAGATATTTACCCTAAGTTTGAATATTTTAATTGTGTCATAAATGTATAGGAACTTGAAACTTCAAAACATGCTCTTCTGCCACCCAACACGTTTCGTTTCAAACCTCCTATTCATGTTGCAGATCGTTTTCTGTAGTCTCCACATTTTAGGCAGAATCATAACTGACTTTGACAAATGCAAACACGTTTATGGTTTCAACATGTTAATTCAAATGCCCTTTTGGAAGAAACTAAGTATCGAAACAATGAGTCTTATGCAAGCATGTAGCTAATCATAGGGACTGCTGTAAGTAAATGGGAGTTTAATACATTTCAGGACCTGTCAAGAATTGGACGAGTTGTTCCTTTTCTAAAAGATGACTGTCAAATGTGTCATTTGATTTGTAGAAAGCCTTGCAAATCGGGAATCAAATGGAGAACTGTATTAAATGTTAGCCATGTTCAGACCTTTATCCGTAGATGATAAAGGTTAGATAGAATTAAGGGAGTCAGGAAGTCACAGTTGGGTTTGAATCGTGTATGCCAGATGCTGAGAGTTAGTCCTGGATGCTGAGTTGGCAAAAAAACCTATGAATTTGATATTTATTTGTCATCTGTAGTGGCAAGCAGCATATCTCCTTTAAGATTTGAAAAATGGAAAAGCTCATTTGGTGACATCTCAAGACTGAATCTCAAGACATAGATGCTTGAAATTATTTGTTATAAAAGCTGAAAGAACCACTATTTAATTCTCACATCTGTATTTAAATGATAGAATGAGTTACTTATCACCTGTTTGAACTTATTGTTAATATTTAATTCAAAAATAATACGGACTATGTTTAAAATTGAATCCCATACACCTGTGTTACTATCTTGTGTCGCATTTTTGCATCAAGAGAACATACACCTATGTAAATAGAATTCGTAATCTTTAGTGTGCACTTGCGTAGAGACAGAAGACACTCTGTAATCTCTACTTGCTTTCCACAGATGCAGCCAGACTTGAGTTTTTCCAGCAATTTCTGTTTTGGCTTCTGGTTTCTAGTCAGTTTTTTTTTATTGAAGCAACTGTTAGTTGGTTTTGTCAGAAATTAACTCATTAGTCACTGGGCTAGGTATTTAGAGAATTATACATTGTTACTGAAGGTTATTCACGTTATAAAAAGCCATGACCTAAAGAGGTTTGGATTTGAATCCCAGCATTAACAGATGTTATTGCATGTGTTTGTAGGTGGAAGAATGGCAGTAGCTTCCAACTGGTTATTTCGGTGATCAAATAAACACAAGTGGTTTAAGCCAGTCTCTCAGTGTATTGACCAAGTAATGTCTGTTGTGCAATGCTTGAAGGAGATATCTGATTTGAGTGATGTAGTGGAAGATAATTTGAATTTTAAAATATGCATATGAAATATTCTTATGGAAAGAAACTATAATTATAGCACCATACGTCAGGATCTGATATAAAAATTTGATGCTATTTCATTTTGGTGCACTAATCATTTTATTCCTGGATTCATTGGTGCCTTTGTTACCTCAAGACTCTATTCCAATGTATTCTTATTTGGCTTTCCACCTACCCTTACTGAACTTGAGGTTATCTAAAACGCTGCCATCTGTGTCCTAACTCATAGCAAGTCGCCTTCATGCATTCCACCGTACTTGCTAATCTACAGTTGTTTTTGGTCAAGCAACATCTTGACTTTAAAATTCTTAATCTTCTCTTCAAATCTCTCCATGGCATTGCTCTTCTCTTTCTCCATAGTCTCCTTCATTCCAGCAATCCTCTAGGATTTCTGTGCTCATTTAACTTTGGCCTCCTGTGCATCCCCAGTTTTAATCTCTTCACCTTTGGTCATACTGCCATTAGCAGCCTGGGCCCTGAGCTTTGCAGTACCCTTCTTAAGCCTCCCCGCTTCATTACCCCACTTTGTTTCTTTAAGACACTCTTTAAAATCTGGTGCTATGATCATAAAATTTACCACTTTGATCATCTGACCTAATATTTCTTTGTGCCTTGGTGTCATTGTTTGTTTTAAATATTGCTGTATTACAGAATCATAGGATGGTTGCACTCAAGAGTAGAATACTTGGCCTGTCTATGCCCATTTTCTGCAACTGCTGCGAGGTACTCGAATATTTCATAACATTAAAGGCTCCATGTTCATGTAAGTTGTTACATAGGAGCACAGGACTTTTGTAGCAGGAGTAGCCATTTAGTCTGTTGAGTTTGCTCTGCTGCTCAATGACATCATGGCTGATCTGATTGTGGCATCAACTCCACTTTCTTGCTTTTTCCTCAAAACCTCTGACCTGTTTTCTGTTATGAAGCCAGTGTTGGATTGGGGTGTACAAAGTTAAAAATCACACAGTACCAGGTGATAGCCCAACAGGTTTAATTGGAAGCACTAGCTTTTGGAGCGCTGCTCCTTCATCAGGTGGTTGTGGAGTATCAACACCAGCACCACCTGGTGAAGGAGCAGCGCTCCGAAAGCAGTGCTTCCAATTAAACCTATTGGACTATCACCTGGTGTTGTGTGATTTTTTAACGTTATTTAGCTTGACTTTGAACAAATTCATTGAAATGCCTCAACCTTCTGGGGAAGGGAATTCTACCTGGCCTCATTCCTGATGAAGGGCTTATGCCCGAAATGTTGAATCTCCTGCTCCTCGGATGTTGCCTGGCCTGCTGTGCTTTCCAGCACCACACTCTTGACTCTGATCTCCAGCATCTGCAATCCTCACTTTTTCCAAGGGAATTCTATAGACAAGCACACTCTGAGAGGAAAAGCAAATGTCATTTTCTCAGTCTTCTCAGAGAGGCTTCTTATTCTTAAGGTGTGCTGCTTAGTTCTGACCTATTTTCAAGGGAAAACACCCCAAAATTCAACATGTCAAGTCCCTTAACATGCTGTGTTTCAATATTGTCGCCTCTCATTCTTCTACATTCCAATGGTTGAAGAATCAACCTTCCTTCATAAAACAAGCTCCAAACTTATTATTGAGATGAGAATGGTACTGGTATTAGATACTAGTGGTTAAAGCAAAATTCATTTACAAGCATACTAAAAATGCTCCATTTCATACTACTACAAAACCTTGCTTTTAGTAAGAACAAAATGTAAATGAAAATGATATTTTAATATTGATATTTTAATGCTTTTAATATCATTTTAGTAGTGCCAGACTGTCTATCACAATCACATGAACAGTGAAGAAATTTTCAGGCTCTGTTATAAAATATTCCTTCATTGATTTGTCTTGCTACAGTATTTTAAAAGTGTGGCTTCAAAGGCCAAACTGTTCTCTGACACATTGATTGAAAGCTTCAGCCCCAAGTATTATAATTTCAATTATGTCAT
Organism: Chiloscyllium plagiosum; assembly: GCF_004010195.1. Classification (NCBI taxonomy): domain Eukaryota; kingdom Metazoa; phylum Chordata; class Chondrichthyes; order Orectolobiformes; family Hemiscylliidae; genus Chiloscyllium; species Chiloscyllium plagiosum. Next base: position 23,153,611 of record NC_057716.1, on the reverse strand, counting down.
TAAAATAATGGATAATCTGAGATAATTTTGTCCAAGAACGGGAAGAGCTTTAACCGATTTGAGGTTTTGAAGTAAATTTGGTATACCCGAATAGAAGTTCATGGATAACTTTTCAGCAATTTGTTGCATTATACTTGTAGAATGCTTTTAACATGTTATAACTGACTTAATCTTTTTTTTGCACTGTGTAGTGTACTACTGGAACTTGGTGGTAGAATGATTTGTATTATTACAGTTATAATTACATTTCTTAAAGTAAATTTGTTAAATTTTCCATGATGAATGTTTAAGTGCTGTGATAAATAAGGTGAATCCTGTGCAAACTTTCTCAATATTACCTCACACTTAGATCAGTGTATTGTTAAGTCCTTTGTGGGATTGAGTACGACAGATCCAGATTAATGAGTTGTGTGCACTGCGATAGCTGTTGTCAGCTCAAGTTGATTTTCTTTTTGGGGCTACATAGAGAAAAATCAGCCAGTGAACAGCCGTAACTGACTTTCAGTGATCCTTGTCGTACAAAATGCTTGTGTGCACACAATATATAAGAGCAGAATGGATGCTCTCCCATCAGCTGATAGACAGCTGACATTAAATGTCTAGACCAGTAAGTGAGGAATTCATATTTAGATGAAGTATCAAAAGATATTCTGTGACTGTGGAACTGTAACCCATGATGTGTCTGGATTTTCAGGTGTTCAGGGGAGAAATGGGGGAGAATATACCAGGGACATTGATATTTTGAGATTTTGTTTCATGATTTGAGTCCTGTTTTTTTTATCATATGTTATCAACCCGTAACAGCTTATTGGGCTGTTGGGAGTTGAGTAATGGCTGTGATGGAGAAAGTATGTGGTAAGATTCAACTAGGTCTTTACACATGCCAACCTAGAAAATGGTCAAAAGCTAACCAATTGCTTCTAAATATTTTCTAATCGACCTGTTCAGAGGTATTATTACATAATTATGGAGCAGGTGGGACATGAACCTCCTGGCTCAAAAGTAGGACATTATCACTACACCACAAGAACCCTTAACTGATTTGCTTCTAAACGAGGAACCAATGGAAACCCAGTCCTGAAAGTGTGTCTGTTCACTGGCTTTAAAGCTTAAATGGTATAATCAGAAAATGATAATAAGTATGTGCAATACTCAGAAGGAATGTAAATGTTGAAATAGCTAAAACAAATGTGGTTCAAATCTTGAAATAAATAAGAACTACATTTCAAGGGAACCCTAGAAATATCTTCCATTAGATGTTTTCAGTATGAAGACATACTATGATTCATTTGTTTTGTTTCTATTTTTAGGTTTAAATTTTTGACAGAATAATCAGCATGTAAATTAGTCCAAATATATCAAAACAGTCACTTTCCTTAGTTCAAAGCACTTCCTAGCCTAGACTTAATTCAGCAGTGTAGTCCTCCAACTGGCTCCTCATCCTTTCATGGGAGCTCTCCTCTTGTTAAATCCTCTACACATTAGTTTATACTGGGAACCTTCTCCCTTGTTAATTCAATCTGGCATTTCTCTCCCTGTAAAGCTGTGTTAAGCTACCACTTCTAAGGCCCTCTTGACATTTTTATTTCCCAAGCTCGTCATTTCTTTTAGCAATTATTCCCTTGCACTGGGGAGGCTGCTGTTGCTCTCACCCTATGTCCCACTCAAACAGCAGGAGATTCTCAAGTTCCAATTTCTAAATGAGTGACTGTCAGTATATTTGTATTTGTGTTTTTCCTGATAATGTTATTGCCTTAGTAGTAGGAGTGCCACATTCTTCTACCAAATCTATGATTTTGTTAGCCGTGTGGATTATGCAAAGCTGATGTAGAAACCCAACTTAGAGGCTTGGCATTGCAAATTCCGGAAAAGGTTATTGTGGAGAGAAAAAAAAATCAGTTTTGGATTCTAATATTTATTTCGGTATGAGCTGGACTTCTGTAATCCCATCTACAAAGATGTTGCCGCTACATTAATTTGGTTGCAGCAGTAGCTTTTCAGTGTTTCATTGAGGAATGTATCAGTTATGTTCTTCAGAGCTCTTAACTGGAACAAAAAATATGCTGCAGCAGGAGCATAATCAAACAAAGCGTGGCACCCATTATGGGATACTTGAGCAGATGACCAAGAGTTAAGACCAAAAGATGGAGATTTTTGAATGACTTATAGGAGGATTGAGGTGTGGAGAGGTTTAATGAGAGAATAACATAGCTTGGGGCCTCAGCAGCGTAAGTTGTAATTTTGGAAACGTGCAAGAGGAGAGCAGGTATCCCTGTGCTGGTAGAAATTACAGGGATAAGGAGAGAAGAGTCCTTGGCTGGATTTGAAAACAAAGATAAGATTTTTGGCATTGGCTCCCATTCAAGAAATGTCTCAATGTTGTTACTTTGCATAGGGGTGATTGGTGAACGAGCTGGTCTGATTAGGAATACAGATTCTGGATCAGTGGTGCTAAAAGAGCACAGCAGTTCAGGCAGCATCCGAGGAGAGGAGGAAAACTTCTTCAAGGCAGGCATCCTTGCAAGAGGATTCGCAGTAGGGTTAAAATTAACTAGGTAAAAACAATGACTGCAGATGCTGGATTAGGAATACAGCCAACAGAGTTTTAGATGAGCTTAAGTTTGTAATGGATGTAAGATGCCTAAACAAAATACAGTTGGTAATGCCTTTCTGCTGTTGCACTACTCCAACCGCATGGTGGATATATCAAATTGGTGGCCTTCCTCATTCATTAAGGGGTTTGCTGATTAGGACAGCACTGGCAGCCATATGGGCCAATTTCAAACTGTTAAATTTAAGGAAGGAAAGAGAGATTTTGCTAATTTAGGTGAGTGGAAGCTTATCACATTTCACACACAATCCTGAAAGTCCCTCCTGTGAAATGAAATATCTTTGAAGATCCTGTATGATATAGTCAAATATTCAGATTTATTAAAAAGTCTCAAAAGTACTGTGCTTGATAGTTGAAAAATTTTTTTTAAAATATATTTATTGAGAAATCGATTTTTTATTATTACAACAAATACAAAACAATACAGTTCAAAACAATACAAAGAAAGAACACCAAAAAAATGAAATAAAATCCCAACCAAATTAATGTAGCGGCAACATCTTTGTAGATGGGATTACAGAAGTCCAGCTCATACTGAAATAAATATTAGAATCCAAAATTGAATTTTTTTTTTCTCTCCACAATAACCTTTTCCGGAATTTGCAATGCCAAGCCTCTAAGTTGGTTTCTACATCAGCTTTGCATAATCCACCCTCATGTACAAATGTATAAATATGTATAGAAAAATATATATATGTAAAAAACTCCAATTAACTACTTAACTAAATAAATAATAACCAACAACAAACTAATAATAACTCAGCTCAACCAAACAAAACACTCCCTCTTGAATATCGAGAGCATTATTTTTCACATATTCATATATTCACAGTTCCCCCTCTCTGGATATTGGACTCATGAAACACAATCTTTACAGCTATATAAAACCCTTATTAGTGTGGCAGACAAATCTGTGTCCAGATATTCCAAAAATGGCCACCATGACTTATAAAAATTGTCAGTCTTGTGGTGTACCATACTTGTGAGAAAATCTGAGGGGATATGCTCCATAACAATCTTCCGCCAATCTGGCAGGATTTTCAGATACCCAACTGAACAAGGTATTCTTTCTTGTGCAGAAAGTGAGGATGTTGAAAAGTATTTTTCTTTAGCGCATCTACAGGGAATCAATGAGCAGGCCAAGAAGAGAAATTGGGTCCTTCTCCACCCTTACACCCAAAATCCCTTCCGTTGCACCCGCCAGAGCGCTCCAGTATGTTTGAAGCCTACCACAGGACCAGAGACGATGGGTAGGCGTGCCCATACCAACCTTGCACTTGGGACATGTTGAAGGTACCCCTGATTTAACTTTTGACAAACGATCCGGAGCCAAGTGGATCCTGTGGAGAATCTTTGACTGTAAAGCATGGGTCCTATTGCAAATTGATATCTTTCTTGTGTTATCCCAAATATTTTCCCATGCCTCTAAGGAGACCTCAACTCGTAGCTCTCTCCCACACCCTGTAGAGTCGATCAAACTCATCTGAGGAGACGCCCACAATTGATGATATAAAGTGCTGACAGAAAATGTACTTTTAGCACTGAGCACCCTCCTCTCTGTCAAACTTGTAGGGATCAATCAAAAGTGTAGTCTCTTCCCTAACTTGAAAAAAACAAAAGCAGTCCCTGTTAGATAGCTCTTATTTCCGTGCTAACTGATCAAAGGACATCATTGTGTCTTCCTCAAATAAATTTCCCATGCAAGACACACCCCTAACTGCCCAATGTTTGAATCCTGAATCTATCATCCCTGGTTGAAAACCTGCCATACCCACTATAGGTGTAAAAGATGATGATTTGTCAATATTGCCTTCCCTCTGCCGAATTGATCTCCATGCTTTAACAGTATTGATAACTATTGGGTTATGGCAGTATTCCCGAACTGTCCTCATTTTGGCCAAAAACAGCAAGCTAGTAAGGGGGCACTCTGCCTGAGAGGTTTTGATGTCTAACCATATTGAAAGAGGGTCCCCACAAACCCAATCACTCACGTAAGATAAAAGTGAGCTTAGTTAGTGGTTTTTAATGTCCTGTAGAATCCACTCCCCAAATCTGAGAGGCAGTTGCAGTTAATTTAGTAAGGGGCTGCTTACGATGCCAAATAAGAGCTGAACCAGCCGTTCAGACTCCTGAACATTTGCTTATGGAAAATCAGGGGGAGCATCTTGATAGGGTACAACAAACAGAGAATATTCATCTTAATAAGCGCTATCTGACCTAACCATGAGACCAGAAGCCCCACTCATCTTTGAATATCTTGTTTGATTTTGTCAAATAATTGAACAAAATTAGCTTTGAACAACTGATCAAGAACTGGAGTGATGAATATGCCTAAATACACAAAACGCCCCTGTAGCCACTTAAATGGGAATCTCTAGTCACCCTCAAGACCTAGCACCTTCGTAAGACCACCCATAGGCATTGCCTCTGACTTTGCAAAATTAGTCTGGTACCCCAAAAAGGTGCAAAACGTGCTGATGCGTTTTATCAGGCAAGGCACCAAAACTGCTGAATTAGACAAAAAAATGAGAACATCATCCATGTATAATGAAATCTTCTGTAATTTTGACCCGATTTCTGGAGCCAATATATTAGGATCCCTACGAATGGCCTCCACTAATAGTTCAATCACCAATGTAAAAAGCAGTGGCGAAAGGGGACAGCCCTGCTGGTTGCCCTTAAAAATGTTAAAATTGCTTGATCATACCCAATTGGTGATGACCACTGCAAGAGGGTCACTATAGGGAACCTTTACCCATTTTATAAAAGGCTTTACCCAAGCCAAACCACTCCAGACTATAAAAAAGGTATGGCCACTCAATTCCGTCAAATGTCTTCTCTGCATCTCGAAAAATCACTCATCCCTGTATTGACTATTGTTGGTACGCTCGAATTACATTAAGCAGCCTCCTAACATTTTGGAGGATCTGCGGCCCTTTATGTAGCCTGTCTGATCCTCTTTAACAATAGAAGGTAGCACGGTCTCCAGCTTTAATGGAAGAGTCTTAGAGAATGAAATTGTCCTGTACAAAGCACAGTCCTCTGGGACCATCCCTTCTTTAAGAATAAGTAAAATATTGGCCGCTCAGAGATGGCGGGAGATTATCATGACTGTGTGTCATTAAGCACATTGAGCATCGGGCCTGATGATATGTTTATGAATTCCTTATAGAATTCACTGAGAAGTTCATCAGGACCAGCCGCCTTTCCACTCTGAAGCTAGTTCACAGCCTCCTACACCTCTTGCTGTGAAAAGGGGGCATTGAGAAAAGCCTCTTGTTTGGGGGTCATGCCCAGGAGCTTCAGATCCTTGACCCGTCCCTCCTCACAACCTTCAGATTGATTAACTTATTGTAAAATCTCTGTCATGGCACATTAATCTTTTTGGAATTACATGTTAGGTTCCCAGACCCTTCCCTAATTGACATAATGGCTTGAGGGACGCTCCTTTTCCGGGCGAGATATGCTAGGTACTTGCCTGGCTTGTCACCATGCTCATATAACCTTGCTTTGCGAAAGTAAGCTCCTTCTTTGCTGTCTGCGTGAGCACGGAATTCAATGCAGACAGCAGCATCGTAATCGTCTGTAGCTTGACTAACGTGGGCCTGTCAGAGTAAGCCTTCTTGGCTGCCTTCAGCTGTGCTTTGAGGAGATGTTGCAGTTCGCCCTTCTGCTGCCTTCTACTGGCAGATTAGGAAATAACTAACCCCCTGTCATAGATTTTGGCAGTTTCCCAATGGACAGACGGGCTACTAACTAAACCTGAATTAATGCCTAGGAACGCCCAAAATTCCCTGGAGAAGTACTCCACAAACTTGTTATCTTTAAGGATAAAGGAATCCATTCGCCAGTGCCCAAGTCAAACCACTCCAGATGATAAAAAAGGAACTGCCACTCAATTCTGTCAAATGCCTTCTCTGCATCTCAAGTAACGTCCTGAATCTTAACCAGCAGGTACATTAGGGCGTGTTTGGAGATGGTAATATTACCAATCGTACACGATGCCACCGAGTCCAAGGTTGCCATGGGGATCAGAAAAAAAACTATTCATGGTGTAACATATGTGTGGTTTGGAAAAAAAACATAAAATCCCTGCCTGAAGGGTGTATATGCCTGCGGACATCCACCAACCCTAACTCCACACACAGATCCACTAATTGTTTAGTTTGTGCAGAGGGTACTGGGGGGGGGGGGGGGGGGCCTCATAGAGTCATAGAGATGTACAGCATGGAAACAGACCCTTCGGTCCA
>NC_057716.1:23096738-23146194 GCF_004010195.1 Chiloscyllium plagiosum | reverse complement strand
CCCATTGGCCCATCTGGTCCAGATCCTGTTGTAATCTGAGGTAACCCTCTTCACTGTCCACTACACCTCCAATTTTCGTGTCATCCGCAAACTTACTAACTGTACCTCTTATGCTCGCATCCAAATCATTTATGTAAATGACAAAAAGTAGAGAACCCAGCACTGATCCTTGTGGCACTCCACTGGTCACAAGCCTCCAATCTGAAAAACAACCCTCCACCACCACCCTCTGTCTTCTACCTTTGAGCCAGTTCTGTATCCAAATGGCTAGTTCTCCCTGTATTCATGAGATCTAACCTTGCTAATCAGTCTCCCATGAGGAACCTTGTCGAACGCCTTACTGAAGTCCATATAGATCACATCTACTGCTCTACCCTCATCATTCTTCTTTGTTACTTCAAAAAACTCAATCACGTTTGTGAGACATGATTTCCCACTCACAAAACCATGTTAACTAACCCGAATCAGTCCTTGCCTTTCCAAATACATGTACATCCTGTCCCTCAGGATTCCCTCCCACAACTTGCCCACCACCGAGGTCAGGCTCACTGGTCTATAGTTCCCTGCCTTGTCTTTAGCACCCTTCTTAAACAGTGGCACCACATTTGCCAACCTCCAGTCTTCCGGCACCTCACCTGTGACTATCGATGATACAAGTATCTTAGCAAGAGGCCCAGCAATCACTTCTCTAGCTTCCCACAGCGTTCTTGGGTATACTTGATCGGGTCCTGGGGATTTATCCACCTTTAACAGTTTCAAGACATCCAGCACTTCCTCCTCTGTAATCTGGACATTTTGCAAGATGTCACCATCTATTTCCCTACGGTCTATATCTTCCATATCCTTTTCCACAGTAAATACTGATGCAAAATATTCATTTAGTATCTCCCCCATTTTCTTTGGGCAACCTGTCTGCTGTGGGATCCATAAGGCAATTAAAATCTCCCCTTATAATGATAGGCTGGGACTCAAGATTGATCAGTTTAGAGAACACATCGACCAGAAATTTGAGGGGATAGGCTAGAGGGCAATAAACATTTAAAATACAGTATTCTTCCCTGTTTATCAGGACTTTGAGAGTTACAAACCTCCCGTGTGTGTCATTAACACAATCTAGTAAGTTAAATGTGACATTCCTCTGAACCAATATGGCCATTCCCTACCTCTGGTATCAAAAGATGAAAAGTAAACCTGATCAAAACCATTCTTCTTTAATTTCAAATGCTCCCTATCATCCAAGTGTGTCTCCTGCATCAAAGCCATATTCACCTTTTCCTTTTTGAGACTGAAAAGTACCTTCTCCCTCTTAATTGGTGAGTGACTCCCCTTGATGTTCCAGGTGCACCATTTAATTAAGTCATTAGCCATAACCTTCTGCAGTAACATTTAGATTCCAGAGAGGAGGAACTCGAACCACAATTCGCGAGCCTTAGTGTCGCAAGATCCATTGAACATAAAATCTACATAAACTAAAACCACTACAATTAACAAACCTACAAAGCTATCAAAAACGATATACAACAAAAATGAAACCAATGTATAAAGTGCCAACGGCGCTAAATAAGGGAACTCACCCTCTGCCCAAATGGGGCAACTACACGTCCCAAAACCCAACTTCCCATCCCGCTGCTAATACTGCAGCCCAGGCATTTAAATACCTGAACTAGGCATAAACTACCCTTAAGTAGGCATCTAGCCATCCCAACCCATTTTCCCTCCTCCAAGCTAGAGCCATACCGCAAACACAAGCAGAAAAGAGAGAAAATACACAAGGAGTAGCAATGTGAATAAAGAAATTTTGAACAAGAAAGGGAGAGGTACCCCACCCATCCTTTGGTATAACTTAGAAGTTGAAAGTGTATATCTCAACCGCCACCAAACATAGTTTAGACCAGATTATTGCCAATCAAAAAGATAGGAAATGAAAGCACCCGCTGGACTTCCTCTTTTTTCTTTTAAGAAAAAACAAAGGCACACCCAAACACCACTGCTATTTGTACATACTAAATTGTTCAGATTAAGTTAATTTGTTCATGTGTCAAAGAGATGTACAAATCCATCTAAGGTGCTCCGAAGCACCACAGGATACCTCAGAGTATTTGATCCCAAGCTCCTTCAGTCTTCTCGATGCCGGCATAGAATTTTCTTTTTTGGATCACTGAGAAGTCCTGGAAGAACATAATCTTAGAACCCTAGTAAACTAGGGCCGTCGGATCCTTCCCCGGATTCTGAAAGCTTCCACGATTCTCTCCTTATCTCTATAATGATGAAACTGCACCAAAATAGGACGGGGACGTTGACCCAGACCTGACCTCTGCGCCGTGACCCGGTGAGCCCTCTCGATCTTCAAGCCTCTCATTCCAGCCTCAAAGTTAAGCAATTTCAGCAACCAGTCCTCAATAAATTCTGCCAGCCATTCACCTTCCTTACCCTCCGACAGACCAACGATCCAAATTTTTTTTCTCCTGCCCCTGTTCTCGAGGTCATCAACTTGGTCAAGCAAATTACAGACCTGCGTCTCCAGGGCTTGGATCCATTCATAGAGGAACCGCTATCAGCTTCCACTACTGCGATTCTGTGTTCTACCTCATCCGTCCTTTTCTGCAGGACTCCCAGCTGCTGTTCATGCTTCTGCAGCATGATTGAGATCGGGGTCAGCTTCTCCGCTATCTGCTTACCCAACATCTCGTGAGACTTCACGAGCTCCTTCACCAGGGCCTGGCAAAAAATAGAGTCCAAGGATCCTTCAGGCTGGTCTGCAGGTCTGGTGTCGGACAGTCCTCCTCTCTTCTTTGGCACCCCTGGATGGCAAAAACCAAGGTAAGTTGATTTTTAACAGTTTTCTGGGAATCCACGACCTTTCCAGAGTCCCAGGATATTGCAGTGGTCCGGGTTGGGTGGGATAAGAGTTCATCCAGCTTGCACCGTGGTGCGGAGCTCTGCAGTGTGATCTTCCTAGATCGCCGCCATCTTGGATCCCCAAAAATTTGCTTTTTAAGTAAGGAATTGTAACATAAAAGTGGACGGAAAGTTGTTTGTATGGCAAAACAATTACTGCGGATGCTGGAATCTGAAACCAAAAGAGAAAATGCTGGAAAATCTCAGCAGGTCTGGCAGCAAGAGTAAGTAGAGAAAAGAGCTGATGTTTCGAGTCTAACTGACCCTTTGTCAAAGCTAAATAAAGGGAGAAATAGGGAGGTATTTATACTAGGAAAATACTAGTATAAATACCTCCCTATTTCTCCCTTCTTTTAGCTTTGACAAAGGGTCAGTTAGACTTGAAACATCAGCTCTTTTCTCTCCTTACAGATGCTGCCAGACCTGCTGAGATTTTCCAGCATTTTCTCTTTTGATTTCTGTATGGCAAATTGTCTGGTGCACAAGTTCATAATTTTTCAGTGATGTGCTTAAAAGCAGATTGTGGAAAAATAATTAAAGCACAGGCTTTTAAAAGATTGCACCTTTCTTTTGTCAGTGAATAGGAGAGGAAGCCTGACAGAGTGAGGAGAGGCAATCAATCAGTGAACAATCTCTGGAATGTGGCATTGTATCCACCTTTTCAAGCATCCCGCTGCTCATTGACCCATCCAGCTTCCTTCCTTTTGTAGCTATACTGTGCTTCATCAAGTTCCATTGTTTTGCCAGATCAGTTTGTTTGCTTATTAGCTTGATAAGTTTAAGAGATAAGATCTACATCATTGAGCAAAAATAAGGCCCCAGTAAAAGGAAAGCCTGCCTGGGGTCATTGCTCAAGCTCTTCCTCTCATCTTGCTGCTTGCTCAGATTAAACAGTGTAATGTACATCTTGCCTCTTCTGTTTAAATTGGGGGAAAAAAATGGTTAAAGCTAGTTTGAGCTGTATGAAAAATGGAAAATGTATTGTGAACCTGTGGAGATCTGTTTTAATTTGTATTGCATGTACAAGTATTGGAATGAATTGCACTCAGTACATTTGCAGGGTTGGTCTTTCAAACTTGGAAATAGAGAGTGATATGTTGCAACACCAGAATGAAATCTTAACTGGTATAAGCCACCTTAGGTGGAAGTTCTAGCAAGAGAAATCAGAGCTGACCAATCAAGACTTTAATCAGTCCTCTCTTAAACTGATGCTTTTCCTACTTTCCCACATTGTACATTCTTGTAGTCTTGAGTGAGGCAGTTAATAATGTGCAAATCTGTGCTTCATTCTGGACAGATTTGCACGTGTCTTATATCCCGTTTTGAAGTGAGTTAACATTTTCCTACCACCATCAGTGGTAGAGACTTTGACTATCTTGACTTTATGCTCAACTCATGCTCTAAATACATCCGCCTTTTCTTCCTATCTTCCTGTCTTTTCAAGCTTCTTTTCTCTAATATAAAAACACAATTTTCTGCATCTCTGCATGCATGTTCTTCACAAACACCTCAAAGAGCTGGGGAATTGCTCCAGTTGGTGTTAAATTTAACCTGGGTGACCCAAAATTTGGAGACTTCAATACGCTTTAGTCCCAGTCAGTGCTGGAGGACATGTTCTCAAACACTGTGGAAATAATTACTCTGTACTCCTAATTTCTGCCAGAGATTAATAACTAAAGAAGATAAAAATCATCTGTCACATAAGAGGGTATCTAGTGTGTTGTGTACCTAATTGTAGTTGAATTATGTTTGAAAGGTCAAACCTGCATAATGTTTTCATTTGTATTGGACAACAAAGTGATTCTGACAGTTGTTGCCTTTCTCCCACAACATGGTAATGGTGCCATTTCTGCCTTTGCCATTCTCCTGTCTTTTGTGGATTTCATGAAAAGTATTTGGTATGAATGAGGAGGCTTGGTAACAATTCGAACCCAACAGTGATAATAGAGTCAGACACAATAGGGACATTTAAGCGACTCATGGAAGTTAGTGCAATGTAGGTTAGTCTGAGAATAGGATAAAAGGCTGAGATAATATAGACGATCGAAGGGCCTGTACTGTACTGTTCTATGTTCTATAGCCAGTTTTAATAAGACCCTTATATTCCCAAATGGATTGAGTTGCACAATGCTTGATTAAAATTCTGTTGATTTGCGAATACTGTGTAATCTTGGCAGATGTGTATTTCTATATTCTAGCTTTCATTTTATGAAAATGAAAAGGAAATGTCATCCTTTTATAAACCTTGACTAATCCTAATGTCAGAAATCTCTCAAGATTGTATAATGTTTACAGTAATAGTGTTTGATAATCAAAATGTATTTCTGCAGTAAAATAATGAGCATTTATGTCGGACGTTCTCCTTTCAATCTGTTTTTAAAAACCTATCTGTTATGGCTTTAAAAAGCCATCCTTCATGGCTAAGTGGATATAAATACTGCATTGTATGGTACGGAGTCTTACAAAAAGTTTTGACACTTCTTGAGGTTGTGAACATTGAGGAAGTTGACACTGATTCATCGTGGGATAGGCAATCTCTGATTCCTTCTACATTGTACGTTCCTTCTACAATTACATGAGACAGGTTAACTAATTTCACACCTTCATTGTACATGCTTTTGATCACAAAACACTCTCCCTAAGAGCACTGTGGCTCTTTCCTTTCAAGTCAATAGGTCACCACCACCTTCTCAAGGACAATTTGGGATGAACAGTAAATGCAGATTGCTATCCTATTGTGGTATTAGTGTCAATGCCATTCTGAGTAGCAATCAGTAAAGGTGTAATGGGAGTCCTTGTTGATGTAATATGAGGTCATAAATTATAGCAGCACAGAGGAAGGCCATTTGGGCTATCGAATCAATGCTAACACTCTGTTAAAAGATCAATTCTTATTTCCCATCCACAGAAATATATGTATGGATACCTGATGGGCCTAAGCTTAGTCTGTTGGTATGATGTCCTGCTGGAGGAGAAATAAGGTGTCGTTTGGAATTCCTGTTATTTTTAATTCAATCATGGTAAGTGAGTGTCACTGGCTAGGCATGCATTTACTGTTCATCCCAAGTTGTCCTTGAGCTAGTGGTGGTGACCTATTGATTTGAAACAAAGATCCACAGTGCTGTAAGGGAGTATTTTGTGATCAAAAACAAGTAAAATAAAGGTGAAATTAGTTAATCCATCTCATGTGATATTGTTCTCAAAAGACAACTACAGAAAGTTTCTGTTTCCAAACAATTAATGCAAGCATTTTTAAACGTGATTTAAATGTAATGATTCTTAGCACCACAGCATTAAGTCATCATAATTCCAGTGTTGGGTTACTGATTTTCATTAAAAAACAACATTTTACATTAGAATGAATGTCATCTTGCTTCCAAAGAGAGCTCCATTATAATTTCTGTAGTAATCTGTCACACTCAGAATTTATATAATTTCAAGGCTGCATTCTGTAATAATGGTGATTTATGATGTCTTACTTTCTTTATTTTGTAATTCAATTGAAGGAATAAAGGTTTTGTGGCCCTTGTAATTTTTGATTTTGCGAAAGTAAGAGAAGGCAGCTGGGACAATGGGTAGTGGTTTTGAATTGTCAAGATGAAAGAAAATATTTTTCTCCTGGGACCTTAGTATTGAGATGGCCCTTCGTACACTGTATTGATGTGGCCAGCAGTGGTTTTGCTTATTATATATAATTAACAAGGGGGAATGAGATCAGGTGATCATTATATTCACGCTGCATTTTTAGGCTTATACAGACTGCTTTCAGAAGTGTATCTGTTTTACTGTTTGTGGCATTGTATCCTTCACCTTAGTAATTTTTATCTTTGGCAGTTCACACTAAGGCAGTTTCACAGCAAGTGTGTTTATATTTTGGTGAAATGTTTTTGTAACGTTGTTACATTTTGGTTGGGTGACTCTATTAGAGGTTGATTGGTATTTAATTCTTTGTTTACATTCCGTCAGTGTTCATGTCAGTCACTCCTGTATTTGGTTTTGTTGCTGTTGTTTAGACTAATTTCAGTTTGGAAAAACCAAGAGGGCATTTGTGTTTTGGTGCTTAAAGCTAAGATCTTGTATGAAAGCAAATAAGTAAATGTTTTGTCTGTGCATGCTCTGTAACATCTTACAATGGCCATGAGGAAACTGAGTTTTTATTGAATAACTGCATCCAAACTGTTTAATACTTTTGTTCATGTTTTCTTAAAATTGTTGAAGATTTTAACCATTTGGTTGCAAATCATTTTTCTTATAGTTGGCTATTATCTCTTATTTCTGATCAGGTTAATTTAAGAATTTAATTTTTTAAATTGAGTAAATTCTTTAACAAAACAGAAGCTAGTACTTACCATTTAGTGTATCCAAATTAAGCCAATGAACAGGTTTAACCTAAAGCCTGAATTATTGATATTTTGAATTGAATGCGAATTTTTGTCAGGGTGGGTATAGTTTGCTCAATTAACTAAGAAACGCATTGAGATGGCTCCAAGCTGATTCAGGTAAAGTGGAGTACTCCTACAATGAGCATAGGTAGAGAACTTAAATTTAAGTTGAAGCAGCAAAACCCAATGTTTCAATGGTGCTTCTCAGATGTTGGAAATTTATGGCAAAGACACCTTTTATCCTCTTTTCAAGGTCCTATAATTAGTGAGCCCTTCATGTATTATACCATATATTATTATTTCTGATGAATTAAAGTGAAAAGTAAATTTAGAAAACTTGGTGTGTATCATAACTGCATATTGGTTTTACTCTGTGTTCAAGCAAAAGTTGAATGTATGTTAAGAGCTGTATTTATACCTACATTAGCAACAGCTGGGTTTGTACTCCTGTCTTTTCTGCATTGTAGCAGAGTGTTTTTTGCTGTGGTTAGGAAGCTTTGTAGTTGCAGTGACTTGTGCTGCATGTACATGCTTGAGTAAATCAAGCCAGTTCTAACCTTGTCCAATAAGCCAGATAATTGGATGGTTGAGAGTAAAGATTACAAGAAAGGCACATTGTGGAGGCCATATTCATGTATGTGTTTGTGATGTATGGTCCAAGTATTTAAGGTGCATTTTGTAAATGTGAAGGCTGAGAACGTCAAGTCAAATGGTGAATGATCACAGACTTAAAATGTGACATTGCAATGATGGGGGTTACATGGATGCTAACAAAGCTTAAATATCTTTTCTTTTGTAATCACCAATCTCAGTGTCAGAGACTTGTTTATGGGTCAAAGCACGAATGTTGTGGGTTTTCAAAGAATTCCTGTTTGTATATTGCAATTCTGACATTTGCAATATTTTTATAAACTCCTTGTCACTTTTTTTTGTATTACGCCACCTATTGTAAAGTGACTTTATGTATAACCTGAATTATTCAAAGACTGAAAGCTTGTGATATTTTGGTTAAGCATATTTCAGAGTTCAATAAGTGTGATACCTTTCAATTTAAGTAAATGAGTGACAATGGCATAGCTTCTGTAAACCCACAGTTGCTTCTTTGTTTTGAGGATTGGACAGTATGTGCCCATTAGGGAATTTCTCTTATGAAAGGCTTACTTGACACCACATGCGTCACTCTCTCAGCACTGGCTGTGTGACTGCACCAATTGACCTCACTTTTACGCAGTTATGGGAACTGGACCCAGTGACTCCATCTTCATATGGTGTCATATACAAATTGGGATTGGATAGGAGCTGGGTATATATAGAAGGTGAATCGACCTCTCCTCTTCCTTCCTGTTTCACTGTGTCCTTTTTTTTGTCTTTCTTCTTTTCTCTTTTGTTCTCTCACTGAATTGCTCGTCCATACATCAGTTGCCAGGGAGATGGAAATATAGCCCAATGATTATAATAAGTGAATTTGCAGTTCTGCAAATTAAGTGGAAGAAATGAGAAGAAGTGACATCTTCATAACTAACCCTATCTCTCAAATTAACTAATTTACTTCAGGCATATGTTTTTGTAAATTACTGCATATAACACATTCAACTAATGTTTTGGCTGTAGGTTTTTCATTACAATGTGACTTTTTTTGGAGTTTTGTTCAGTGTCAGTTTAATGTTGAAATGGTAGCTGTCCCTTTTTAAAAAAAAATTAAAAGCAAGAAACCCTTCAGAATTGAACCTCAAAAATAATTAGATACAAGACAGCTAAAAGGGATGAAAACCTATACAGGTGAGAAACATGAATATAATGTAGTGACTAATAGAGTTGGTTGATCTGGATTCATATGTGTGTCCTGCTGTGTTGGAGATCTAAGTAAGGAACATTTTGACTTTTACTGTAATATTTAAATGCATTAAATGACAGCATAAAATCTGATCTTGATTTAATAGTTTGTGCGCAGCATGACTTGTGCTGGCTATGTTTTATTGGCATGTGGATTTATGGTTGAATTCTCAAGTGTGTATTAAACTCAGCTTTCACTGTATGTGTGAAAACCTTGAACATATTCACTGCATATCTGATCTCACATTTCAAGCCAAATCTAACTGAATAAGTTATTTTGTTGTCACATACAGGGTGTGGCTATTAAGCTGTTCACTTTTATTAGATTAAGGAGGTTGAAAGATAATTTGCAATGGAAAGAGATACATACTTACAGTTTTAGTGGGAAGCAGAATCTTGTCTGCTTTCTTAAATCCCAACTAACTCTTAACACTTTATTCATATTTTAACTAGACTTTGTATTATAGCCACAGTAGCCTGAAATTTTACTTAATGCCTCTGATATGTGGACAGCAAGACCCTGTAATCCATTGCATCAAAAGTAACCTTGAAGGTGTGTGTGGATGTGGATTTTCAATCATGTCTGTGCTCAGAGTATATTACTATAACTATGTAACCATACTCTGTGTGTCTGAACAGGGAACATGGAAGACTCTTGGCCTGCTTTTGGCTCCTTTTGATCTAATGTCTAAATATGCAACACTGCAGTTCCAGCAGAAGGTCACTGGATGGTAATGAACAATACATTATGGAAGAATGATGCACAGAAGATTAGATTCCCTGCAGTATGGAAACAGGGCCTTCGGCCCAACAAGTCCACATCAACTCTCGGAACAGTGATCCACCCAGACCCTATATTTACCCCTGACTAATGCCCCTAACACTATGGGCAATTTAGCATGGCCAATTCACTTACCTACACATCTTAGGATTGTGGGAGGAAACCCATGCAGACATGGGAAGAATGTGCAAACTCTACACTGACAGTCGCCCAAGGCTAGAATCGAACCTGGGTCCCTGCTGCTGTGAGGCAGCAGTGCGGACCACTGAGCCACCATACCACCCACTATTTAGGGGGTTGATTCCCCACTGCTGCCCCAGGAGCTCCTTCCAGAACCTTCCCCAGAGAGGGGATACCCATGCAGACATGGGGAGAATGTGCAAACTTCACACAGACAGTTGCCTCGGGGCGGAATTGAATCCGGATCCCTGGTGCTGTGAGGCAGCAGTGCTAACCACTGAGCCAGTGCTGCCCTAACTGAAAACCTGAATTTATAAGTTGTGACTTTTTTGTAATTTTCCCACATCATGGGCTAAGTGTAGAAAGCTCCTAGACTTTGTTATGAAACTTAACAAACACTCGAACATGACTGTAATGCTCCACATTCCATACTTTTTTTGGACATGGCACAGGGCTCACAATAAAAATATTTGGAGAAAGCAAATTGTTATCCTTGGAAAGATCCCAGGGTATTTGTTTGAAACCTGATGAGGATTGTATTTTATGTATGAATTCTGCATTAATTAAATAGACAGGAATTAGGGCATGAATATTTTATAACCTATTGTTTATATTAATGTGAGCTGTTCCTTTCAGTGCTTTTAATATACTGAAACTTCTCAAGGCACGTCGAAGACTATAATCAGCCGAAATTTAACATCAAGTACAAAAGGAGATATAATGATACTTGTCAAAGAGGGGCATTTTGAGGAGAGGGAGCTGAATTTGGGGAGGGATTTCCAGTTTGGGCCAAAAATTGAAAGCATAATTGTCAACGATGGATTAATGAAAATTGGGGATCTGTGAGTGGCCATAATTGGAGAAGCACAGAGAAGTCTGAGTACTTTTAGATTTGGAGGTTTAAAGAATAAGGAGAGGCAGGACCATGAAGGAATTTGAATGCACAAATGAAAATTTTGATAAGGTTTTGCCTGATTGAGAGCCATGATAGGTCAGAGGGCACAGGTGTGCAAAGACATAGAATCAGGAGAACTTGCAATTTTTTTTGTCTGTAATGTCAGAGTTCAAAATTCAGTTGAGGCTAACTATTCTAGATCTTGTTTTGACTTGAAGGAACCAATGTGAAATAAGTACAAGATACAAGTCAAAGTGTCATGGAGTGCATCCCACTTTTCTGGATGAGTGTATCTCCAACGTAATTGAGACGCTCATCACCATGCTGGAAAAAAGTCAGCCTGCTTGATTGGCATCCTGTACACCAACTTAAACATTCATTCCCTCCACTAGCAGTACACACAGTGAATATCATCTGAAACTGCTTGTCCATTCATATTGCAGGGGCTATTGGTTCAATTTTCTCTCACTTATGGTCAGTGAGAAAATTTTAGATAAGGTCTGCAGTAACAATAATGTGAAATTAAAAACAAAAACAATTCCAAATATCTTCAATTGAGAAACAGACTAGGCTCCAGGTTTTGGTCACCAGAGAAAGAGATGAGACTAAGGCCAAGCTGAGGAGTTGGTTTTAAGTACCATTGAACTTGGTCCATCTCTGGTAGTGAAATCTCTGAGCTGACTTTGACAGATTTCATATGAAACTAGGGTTTAGAAGCATGTTGGCTGTCAATCTAGATATTCCTCCTTCCCTGTACCCCTGTGTATGGATGTATTTTTGATTAGGTAGGGAGCAGGAGAAGTGGGAGAAACCAACTCACGGCACATATGAAACTGTTGTCTGTTTCACACAGCTCTTTTGTGCACACTCTCTTTCCCTCATTCATTTGCTTTCACTCTAGCACGCTCACTCTCACTTGCTTTTGCTTGCTCTTTCTCTCTGTCTTATTCTTCCTATCACTTCCACTTTCACTCTTTCTTACTGTCTTATTCTTTCAGTCGTGCATTCATTTTTTTCCATTGTAATAGAGTTATCCTCTTCTGCACATTGTAAATGAGGTCCCTAAAGCAGCACAAGTCACATGTGTTCATGTCTTTCTGCAGCATTGTTGATATTTGTAAGCATTTGGCTTTTGTGTGCAATATATTGAAATCCCAGTGGAGCAATAAATCTGAATGTGATAGTTTGATCCATGAATATTGCCTTATTACAGTAAATTGTGATCAATACTAAACGTTCTCTGGATCAACACAAGCTTTCTGGAAAGGAAATTGAACCCTTCAACAAAAAAGAAAACTGATAGCAAGTCTAAGTTAAGGTTTGATTCTTGTAAAACACTTGATGTCGTGCAATTGAATTTTTCCTTCTTTCACTCCTATGTGTTGCTGAGGCCAGGAACATTCAGATTAAGTCTCAAGTCTGTGCTGAGCAAGTAGGCATTGCAGAATTGACTTCAGTGTCTCTGAGCAAGAGAGGGAAAAGTTAATTCAGATTCCCATTCCTATATAGTGATCCTAACTGGAAAGTGCTCATTTCAGAATGATCCCCAACTGACCAGTTACACAATTCATCAGTGTACAGTATCTTTATTTTAAATTGAGACCTTTGCTCCTCAGCAACTGCTTTCTTTGTATATGTTCAGTATAGAAAGCTCAATATAATCCATATATCTTAGTTGCACTTTGCAATGCAAACCTAATCGATGTTTTTGAAGAATAATGATAGGGTATCAGAGTTATCAACATTCTAATGTGACATTTCTTAAGCATTATTGAAGACTTTGCAATTTATGTTTTCCTTTGTTTATCGGTTTAGTTGAAGATTATAAATGAGGCCATCTTGTTCTCAACTTCCCCATTTCATTGTAAAGTCATTGGCACAATGCGATGACAACGATGTCTCTGTGTTCTTTCAGAATGCAGATGCATTATTTGTTAGCACTGACCTTGAGCCAAGGATGATTTAGTTAAAAATCTCAACACCAGGTTAAAGCCCAACAGGTTTATTTGGAAGCACTGGTTTTCGGACCACCGCTCCTGCAACCACCTGATGAAGGAGTGGCGTTCCGATAGCTAGTGCTTCCAAATAAACCTGTTGGGCTATAACCTGGTGTGTGATTTTTAGCTTTGTCCACCCCAGTCCAATACTCGCACCTCCAAGTCAAGAAGCGACTAACACAAGAGGCTTCCAGCAGGTCCTGTTTCTTATTGTTTTCTCTGTTTTGTTTGTTAGGATCTACTTGAGTTCATCCCCCAATTTGTAAAATTGTTAGAGGAGTGAGTACTGGTTCAAAACAACACTTTGCACCTATGTAAATATTTGCTTGCTTTGTTATTTATCGCAAAGGAAAATGGTTCAAGAAGCACCTTAGTGGTATTTAAATGTATTCCATTCAACTAAAGGGACATTTGCATTACTGATCAAACCAATCATTAAAACCCACAGTTACTGTGATGAGAGTACAATGTAATTGCGATGAGAGATTTCTTCCCCTCATTAACAATTATTTTTATAGCAGTTAAAGTGAAAAGAGGTCAGAGTTGTTCGGAAAGCCCCTAAGTATATGGAAGTTGTAGAAAGTTATGACTTGCTGTTCTGTAATTTTCAAGATTATTTTGGATGGTTGATTTTAACTCCATCCACCTGTCTGTCAAGATCAGGAACCCTGCTGAGCTAAATTCCTCAGTAGTGACATTCTCTGAATGTACATATTTTTGGAACAGGAAATGGGCATTAGACAAAATAAGCACATCCCTCTTCGACCAACTCCACTCATCCACCTGCTCTCAAGCTCTTGATCTTGCACTTGCTCTCCAAATTTATTTGCTTTTCCTTTTTAACCTTTGCCACAATTCTGATGCCCTTTAAGTAAAGAAAGACCTATTTGACTTTCTTAGTTCCTTTTTCCCCATTTTATAAACTTTTTATCAGAGTAATCAATTTGTTTTGAACAGCTTCACCTATTTCCTTCAGAGCCATCAACCTGTAAATGAGGTCACCTTGAATTCTGCTATTTTCCAAAGACCATAAAAATAAAGCTGAAAGATGAAAATTTTAAAAGGTTTCATTCAAATTTGAATTGCAGCATTGGTCTTTGAACAGTTGGGATACAATGTTGAATTACGACGAGAGCACTGAGCACTTGCAAATTTTTGTTTGTCTATAATATGAGTTCAGAATTGAGTCCATGCTGATTTTCTCGATTTCAATTTGACCTGAAGGAGCAATAGAAAATGAGCATAATGTACATGTGGACTGTGTCAGGAATAAACTCTCATTTTCTCAGCTGTCGAAGCTCAATGATACTGTAGAAGCTTGACACCCAAAGCAACCTGCCTGATTGATGTCCCATCTACCACTTTAAGCATTCAACCCCTTCACTAACAGCGCACTGAGATAGACATAATGTGCTGTCTGCAAGGTGCACTGCAGTAAACTGCTACCTCCACCCTTTTCATTGGCATAGTCCCCTGATTTCTTTTGTTACCTTCCAAAGAATGACATCCTCCCTGGAATTAGCTGATTGAAACTGAATGCAATAATTTCATATCTTTTTATAGACAAAGTATACAATTTTTAAAATTCCATTTGTGCAGGTAATTCATGGCACACCTCCAGGGCAGATGGCACTTGAACCCAAACCTTCTGGCCCAAAGTTAGTGACACTGTGCTACACAAGCCCTGTTTAGCTTTTATGTATTTTCTAATCAACCTGTTAAGAGACATTATAACACACCTCTGGGACTTGAACAGGTGGGACTTGAACCTGGTCTCCTGATCCAGAGGTAGTAACTTGATCACTGCACCATGCAAGTCTGTATTTCGCATTTTATGCTTCTGCTAATGCAGACAGGAACCTCATTATTAAGTCCTGTGGTTTCAACAAAAACTGCAATTGCTGAAGAAACTCAGTAGATCTGGCAGTATCTGTGGAGAGAAAGCAGAGTTAACATTTAGAGACCAGTGAACCCTCTTCAGATCTTCATCCACAGTTCTTTGTTTTATTTTACCAGTGCCTTCAATCTCTTTCTTAATCACATTATAGAAATTATTTATTTAATATTTGCTTCCCCTTATTTTCTATGCTCTAATTCTAACTATTTTGCACTTATCCATGTTGAACTGCATTAAGCAGCCATTGGCCCGCAACTGTAGAACTCTTGAGTCCTTCTGACTTTGAATGTATTGTTCCTGATTATTTTCTTTACTTGTTGTTTTGGTGTCAGCTACATTGCTTCACCAACTGCTAGAATATATTTGCAATTCTTTGGGTTTGCATTCAAACTCGTAACTTGAAAGGTTCTTACTTATCCTTTTATAGCTCAATTATTTGTCTAGTGCCATGATGGTACTTTTGTACTGTGACAATTTAGTGCCTGTTTTTTTATTTGTGAATCTTTAGGAACTTCCTTTGGAACTACCTGTACACTGTCAACTGTACTTTCTTAGACCATATGGTGATTAACAGCTTGATATCCCTGATGGGTTAAATAAGGATGACGTTGTTGGTCTTTTAAGTAGTCATTGCTTTCCATCACTCAATCAACAAAAACCAGAAGGATTTAAAAAAATAATTTAAAGTTATAGTTCTTCATGTTAAACTTTTTCTAGATGAGGTGTTAAACCCTCTCAGGTAGATACAAAATATCCTGATACATTCAGTCAAAGTGGAGAAGGGGAGTTCCTCCAGTTCCAGGGCCAATACTTCTCCATAATCTCCAAACAGCTGATCTGCCTGTTTGTTTCATTGCAGTTAATGGAGTTTATGCTGTGTATAGATTGCTATGTTTTACTTTCAACATTTACTCACTTCTAAAATATTTTAATTGGTTGTCAAGTGCTTTGGGACATCCAGAGATTGTGAAAAGTGTTAATACAAATACAGCTTCAAGTAACTTGAAATATGAAGGTCTTTCCATCAGTGCTAATCTTTAATAATTGTGTAAAGATGAAGATTCAGACGGGAACCTCTTTACTTCCCCTGATCTGAATTTAGGATGAATTAATGCTGCCGAAAGCATTGCTATCTAAACCATTCACAATGGTTGCAGTAGGAACACAGTCTCTTTTTAAGACCATTCTTTGGGAAACAATAAGTTTAAAAGTGGATTAATCTTAAAGACTTAATGTTCCTGCAGTGATTCTGATAAAAAGCTTGCCCAGGATTTGGAGAAGTTTAGAGAGCTTCACATGCCATAAACCTTTCTGCTAAGAGAATTCATCAGCATTGTAGACAAATTGGTCCTGCTGCTAAAAGCTGAAGGGAGAGCTTAATGAGCTTGGTATTACGTTGTGGCCATAAACTCTCTAAGTTGTCATTTGGAATTGTCAAAAATATTGTCTTTGTAGATTTTGCTAAATGTTCTCTTATCCCAACAGTCCACTGAGAAATTGTGATGTGGAAGTGCTGGTGTTGGACTGGTGTGGGCAAAGTCATAAATCACATGACACCAGGTTATAGTTCAACAGGTTTATTTGAAATCCCAGGCTTTCGAAGCGCTGCTTCTTCATCGGGTGTGCGACTTTTGACACTGAGAAGTTGAAATTAATTTGTTAGAATGTAGTTTACAGATATTCTTTTCTGAAATAGTTGGATCAGACTTCAACACTAAGGATATTATGCATATTAAATACTGTTTTCTTAACTTCTCAGCTTTTCTTTCAAGTCAGTTGATATGGGAGCTACAAACTTGAGGTGATTAATCCCTTAAAGGTTTTGTTTGTTCTCCTTCCAATTGACCACCTCCTGTAATCTACAAACTGTGATTGGATACCCATGAAAACCCCAGAACCTTGCACCAATGGTGTTTCTTTATGCGTTGGCAATACACAAAGCAATTCCGTTGTCAGCTGATCAATGTTCAAGATAGTAACTTTTCCAACAGCCATCATTGGATAGTAATGAGAGAAACCTTGATTGATTGTACTGTCCCTCTAATCCAATGGGGCAGAGACTAATGTTTACTAGTCCAGTCATTGTTATAACGGAGCTCACCTAGCTCAAGGCAGGAGAGGGATTCCTTGTCTAGGAGGTTCAGTAGTGTACTAACTCAGCTGTCAGAATACTTCCATTTTATTTGAGACTCCACATTGTTGTATTATTTTCTTCAGGCTTATCAAAGCAGAGGATTTGTTCTTCAGAGTAAAATGTGTAGTTTTCAGTCCAAAGATGTTCCACATTATGCACATCGGCTAGCTCCCTCTCCTATTTTGCAACATTTTTGGTTGGCCGTGTATTGCAGTTCCATACTTGCTGTTTCTGATCTGGACATCTATTTTTGGAGTGTCAACAAAAACTGATGAAAATTTTAAAAATATTGGAAGTACATTAGCTTAATATGAGCTATAAATTAGCTTGTGAATAACTTTATGACTTTCTATTACTTGGAAACCATGTGAACAGAAAGGGTTTTATGACCTCTTTACTGTGTTCAAAAGGCCACTAATTATCATCTACAATAATGCAATAAAAAGCTATATTAACCATTGAGGATGAGCCTGCAGAAGAAAAATGGAGAGTGAGTGCAAACTAATTGCATCACAGTCATGATCCTACCTCATTTTTGCAGTAAATCATCTGAGTTGAGACAAACTACTTCATTGGAGGAAGATCTTCGGAGATAAATGATGTTTTGCCAGAATTGAAATGACATATCTTTGCGGTGACTCTTCAGATTATGTGCCAAAGTCTTTGAAGTATCCTTTTGTTTTGGAACCACCCTCTCAAGCTCATTCTAGGTCTCCTGTTCCATGACATATTTTGGACTTGCACTTCATCAGTTCCATAATGTATGGTTCAGGAGCACACCTTAGACATTTATTCAATCAGGGAGAGAGCCTGATGCCTCTTTTGTTGCAAGTTTAAACATAGTTCTGGAAAGACTTAAGGATGTCTGGGTGATGTAATTAGAAAAAAATTCAGAGCACAGAGAGACCACATAATTACAGCCCCTAAAAGAATTATTTTGCTGGCAGACAATACAATGCAATTTGTACATCTCTGATCCCCATAGAGGGAGCTACAAGTCTCTGCTGTGGAAGAGGGCGCTCATCATTTGGAACAATGGGGTAGTACTCTGGTGTTTTCAAAGTATTTAGTTGCTTTTATACAACCTTTTTTAGTTTGGATTCTGGGAGAGTGAGTGGTGTTTATCTGACTTAGTCTGACCCACTCATTTTGGCAGTCTGATGGAGCTATTTGTGGTTTTATAATCACACCATCAGAGTAAGGGAGCTGTACTAAATTCTGTAAATGCTAAGTGCCAATATCATGGGAACTTAACAAAAATCACTACTTTATATAAAATTGGCTCCTAATTGCCAGTGATAGCTAAATACAAAAGTACATAAGTCCATTGGCCTCTGAGAGCAACAAAATGTCAGTTATTTTGGGGTGATCCTTAATGAAAGCCACTTTTGGCCAAGCTGTGCATCTGCTTGCTTGGTCTCTCACCTGCTGTACATAGTATGGAAAAACCCTCAGAAATGAGAGAGATTCAAATGTCTGTAAATTGTTTTATAATTGTATGTTTTGGGCAAATGATTGAAAGTGTGTGAAAGAGGTACTTGACTCCAAGGTTGTTGTTTATTTTACAGAACTGTGCAGTTTGATTCACAGAGTCAGAGATGTACAGCACAGAAACAGACCCTTTGGTCCGATTTGTCCATGCTGACCAGATATCCTAAATTAATCTAATCTCATTTGCCAGCAAATAACCCGTATCTCTCTATACGTTTCTGATTCATATTCACATCCAGATGTCTTTTAACTGTTGTAATTGTACCAGCCTCCACCACTTCCTCTGGCAGCTCATTCCATACACACAACACCCTCTGTGAAAATGTTGCCCCTTAGGTCTTTTTTATATCTTTCCCCTCTCACCCTAAACTTACCCCCTCCAGTTCTGGACTCACCTAACCCCGGGAAAAGACCTTGTCTATTTACCCTATCCATGCCCTTCATGGTTTCATAAACTTCTATAAGGTCACCCCTCAGCCTCCGATGCTCCAGGGAAAACAGCCCCAGCCTATTCAGCCTTTCCCTATAGCGCTCACCCTACAACTCTGGCAACATCCTTGTAAATCTTTTCTGAACCCTTTCAAGTTTCACAACATCCTTCCTATAGGAGGGAGACCAGAATTGTACACAATGTTCCAAAAGTGGCCTAACCATTGTCCTGTACAGCCGCAACATGACCTCCAAAGTCCTATACTCAATACTCCGACCAATAAAGGAAAGCATACCAAACACCTTTTCACTATCCTATCTACCTGTGACTCCACTTTCAAGGAGCTATGAACCTCCACTCCAAGGTCTCTTTGTTCAACAGTACTCCCCAGGGCCTTACTATTAAGTGTATACGTCCTGTCCTGGTTTGGCTTTCCAAATGTCAGCACCTCACATTTATCTAAATTAAACTCCATCTGCACTCTTCAGCCCATTGGCTCATCTGATCCTGACCAGATCACGTTTTGCACCTTTTCTTCTAGGTACATCCACATACTGTATCAGAAAATTTTCTTGTGCACACTTAACAAATTCCTCTCCATCTAAACCTTTAACACTATGGCAGTCCCAGTCTATGTTTGGAAGCTGAAAACCCCTACCATTACCACCCTATTATTCTTACAGGTAACTGAGATCTCCTTACAAATTTGTTTCTCAATTTCCCACTGACTACTGGGGGGTCTATAGTACAATCCCAATCTGGTGATCATTCCTTTTTTAATTTCTCAGTTCTACCCAAATAACTTCCTCGGACATATTCTCAGGAACATCCTCCCTAAGTACAGCCATAATGCTGTTCCTTATTAAAAATGGCACTTCCCCCACCCCACACTCTATCCTTCCGATAGTATTTGTATCCTGGAACAATAAGCTTCCGGTCTTGTCCATCCCTGACTACGTCTCCGTAATTGCTATGATATCCCAGTTCCATGTTTTTGACCATGCCCTGAGTTCATCTGTCTTCCCTGTTAGGCCTCTTGCATTGAAATAAATGCAGTTTATTTTACCTAATTTTCTGCTTTGTTCCTGCCTGCTCTGACTGTTTGACTTGTTCCTTTGCCCAACTGTAGCATTCTCAGACAGATTTCTTCCCTCACTATCTCCCTGAGTCTCATAACCACAACCTTACTAGTTTAAATCCTCCCAAACAGCTCTGGCAAATCTCCCTGCCAGTGTATTAGTCCTCTTCCAATTCAGGTGCAATCCGTCCTCCTTATTCAGGTCACGTCTACCTCAGATGAGATTCCAATGATCCAAAAATGTGACCTCTTCTCCCATGCACCAGCTCCTCAGCTGCATATTCATCTGCTCTATCCTCTTATCCCTACCCTCGCAGACTCGAAGCACCAGAAGTAATCCAGATATTACTACCCTCGAGGACCTCCTTTTTAAATTCCTGCCTAAATTCCTATATTCTCCCTTCAGAATCTCATCCTTTTTCCTTCCTGTGTCGTTAGTTCCAATGTGTACAAGTGTACAACAGTCTCCTGCTGGTCCATCTCCCCTTTGAGAATATTCTGCACTCTCTCCGGGATATCCTTGATCCTTGCACAAGGGAAGCAACGCACCATTCTGATTACTTGCTATCGGCTACAGGAACACCTGTTTGTGTCTCTGGCTACAGAGTCCCGTCTCACAATTGATCACTTGGAACCTGACATACCCCTCATTACATTAGACCTATTCTCGGTCCCAGAAACTTGGCTGTTCATGCTATATTCCCCTGCGAGTCCATCACGCCTTCCATTTCCAAAACCGCATACTTGTTTGAAATGGGGAAAGCCGCAGGACACCCCTGCACTACCTGCCTCCCTCTCCTACCTTTGCTGGTGGTAACCATCTACCTGACGATTGTATCTGTGGTTTTTCTCCCTTCCTTTAACTGCCATCCATCACACCTCTTAGTTCAGTTGCTTAAAGGAGATGGAGCTAATGTAAATGGAAATATTTCCTACTACCTACCTGACAGTAGATGTTGTTTCTGAAGTACTGTACTTTGTAGCCCAACTTATGGTGAATTGAGTTATCTATGTCTGCGTGGGAGTCATGAACAATGAAGGCAAACCTATTTACTAGCAGAGCTGGAAATGTGTTGCTGGAAAAGCGCAGCAGGTCAGGCAGCGTCCAGGGAACAGGAGAATCGACGTTTCGGGCATAAGCCCTGAAGAAGGGCTTATGCCCGAAACGTCGATTCTCCTGTTCCCTGGATGCTGCCTGACCTGCTGCGCTTTTCCAGCAACACATTTCCAGCTCTGATCTCCAGCATCTGCAGACCTCACTTTCTCCTATTTACTAGCAGCAAACAGCAGAGCCTTGAGATGTTAGAAGATAGATGGATTTGTATTCATCTCACATCTTTAACCACAGGATGTGCTAAAGAGCTTGAAAGTTTTAGAAATACTTTTGAAGTTTGGCGCTATTGTAGGAAGTGTGACAGCCGTTGGTATGTGTTAAGCTCCTACTCACAGCAATCTGATAATGACAATATAATCTGATGATTTAGTGACAATGATTTAGGGATCAATATTGGTCAGGATTCCGAGGATGACTCAACTATGCCACTTCAAAATAGTGCCACGGGATCTTTTCTGTTAACCAGAGTAAGATTCTTCAATGTCTTGTGCACTAACTTGCTAAACCTAATTCACACTTCATTCGTCACTTTTTTCCCCACCTCTCATCTCATTAAACAAAAATAGGAGCAGGAGCACATCATATGGTCCATCAACCCTACTCCGCCATTCATTGATTATGGCTTGATGTCTGCCTCAACTCCAATTTCTCATTCATTTCCTTCACATTCTTTGAGTATCTGAGCAGTCAAGAATCTATCTTAACTTTAAATATACACAATGATGGAGTATCCATCACCTTCTTAGGTCAAGAATGCCGAAGATTCACAACACTTTAACTGAAGAAATGTCTACTCCTTCTTAGTCCTAAATGATTGATGTCTTGTCCTGACAATGTACCCCCGTGATCTTGATTGTCCAGCCAGGGAAAACTGCCTCTCTTGCCAAAGCTTTTGATCCTCTTTGCAATTTATATGTTTAAATAAAATCACTGCTTATTCTTCTGAACTCCAGACATAGGCCTAACTCACTCAGCTTCTCAACACAGGAACTGATCTACCCCTTTTTCATGTCTCAATCAGTCATATTCCTTCCACCCAATATTAACAGTGCACCTGTGACTTTGTAGGCAAGTGCCATACTGACATTGAGGTCAAAAAGTACCATGATTATTTTTATATGATGTTGCATTACCTTTTATCAGAAATGTAGCTATTCACTGTGTCTGAAATCTGTGTAAAAATGTCTGATAACGGCATTCCTTCTCATTATTCAGCAAAAATTGTAAAAAAGTGAAAATATACTTTTTAAAATGCTGTTTCAAGAGTTAGGGTAAATCTGAAAACAGGTAATTAGATGCAGCACTGTGATTGCAAACTAGCTGAGATATTTTATTATTGGTCGTGGCTGAACAGTGCAAACAGAATACTGTATTGGATTTATTGAGCAATCTGGTGCTTTTCAATACAGTAAGTTTTAATTTTAATAAGAACATTGTTTTTATGTCATGTCTTTATGTAGTACCATGAAATATTTTAAGTCATTTCACAGAAGAATTAAAAAGATAAATTTGACATGTGACACAGAGGATGATATTAGGGCAGATGACCAAATTTAAATCAAGGAGTGATTTCAAGGAGCATCTTTATTTTTAAAAAAAAGTGAGGTAGTGAAGGAAGGGAATTTCAGAGTTTATAGATTTGGCTGCTGAAGGCAATGGAGGGAGGGATGAAAATAGTCATCTCTTGTATCCACCAGTGATCCACTCTTGACCTCTTATTTCTGACAAAGCCAAGATCTACCTCATCACCACTTCTCTCAGTTACCTGTGGAACCAATCTGAAGTCTATTTATTGTACAGTATTCCATTTTCATGCATATGTTTATCCAATAACCATTTAAATGCCCTTAAAGTTGGTGAGTCTACTGCTGTTGCAGGCAGGGCATCCACACCCCTACTACTTTGAGTAAAGAAACTTCCTCTGACATCTGTCCTATATTTGTCATCCCTCAATTTAAAGCTATGTCCCCTTGTGCTAGCCATTACCATCTGAGGTAAAGGGCTCTCACTATCCATCCTATCTAACCCTCTGATTATCTTAAATGTCTCAATTAAGTCACCTCTCAACCTTCTTCTTTCTCTAATGAAAACAGCCTCTAGTCCTCAGCTTTTCCTCAAAAGACCTTCCCTCCATACCAGTCAACGTCCTAGTAAATTGCCTCTGAAACCTTTCCAAAGCTTCCACATCCTTCCTGTAATGCAGTGACCAGAACTGTATGCAATACTCCAAATGTGGCCGCGCCAGAGCTTTGTACCGCTGCAACATGACCTTGTGGCTCCGAAACTCAATCTCTCTACCAATGAAAGCTAACACACCGTATGCCTTCTTAACAACCCTATCAACCTAGGTGGCAACATTCAGGGATCTATGTACGTGGGCATTGAGATCTCTCTGCTCATCTACACTACCAAGAATCTTACCATTAGCTCAGTACTCTTTATTCCTGTTGCTCCTTCCAAAGTGAATCACCTCAACTTTTCTGCATTAAACCCTGTTTGCCACCTCTCAGCCCAGCTCCGCAGCTTACCTATGTCCCTCTGTAATGTGCAACATCCTTGGGCACTGTCCACAACTCCGACCTCTGTGTCATCTGCAAATTTACTACCCCATCCTTCTATGCCCTCATCCAGGTCATTTAATAAAAATGACAAACAGCAGTGGCCCCAAAACAGATCCTTGCAGTACATCCTTGCAGGATGAACATTTCCCATAAACCACCACCCTCTGTCTTCTTTCAACTAGCCAATTTCTGATCCAAAACCACTAAATCACCTTCAATCCCATGCCTCCGTGTTGTGTGCAATATCCTACTGTGGGAAACGTTACTGAAATCCATATACACCACATCAACCGCTTTACCCTCATCCACCTGTTTGGTCATCTTCTCAAAGAACTCAATAAGGTTTGTGAGGCACGACCAACCCTTCACAAAATTGTGTTGACTATACCTAATCAACTTATTCCTTTCTAGATGATTATAAAGATTCTAGTTGATTATTTCAAGTAAAGCAAATGCTGACTTTGTTAGGTATCAACCAGAACACAGTGACAATTAACATTAGGTTGAAGAAACAAAGCTTGTGAAGTGAACGTTGCAAACATGATGTGAGGGAAAAAAAAGTCACAATGAGTGGTTTGGATCGAGAATGTTCTGCCTGGAAATTTGCTGGAAGCGGAGTCTATTGAGATATTGAAGAGAGCACTGGATGATTATTTGAATGCAATTTGCACGGGTTTGGGAAAAAGACAGCCAAATGGCACTAAATCACTATTCATCAGAAAGCCAGTGCAGACATAATGGACTGAATGTCCTCTTTCTGCAGTATAACAATTCTGTGATTGTGAGATTTAAAGGAGGCTGGAAGGTTTGTCAAATTGGAGATATAAAGAAGGAATCTCAGTGTAATCTTCTCAGTGAAAGTCAGTTCTAGTGTTCGAAGTAAGGGGAAAAGCAAGGTCATTAGGAAAAAACAGAATAGCTTTGAACTTGTTCTAGGAAAATGAAATGTTCTTTAAGGACAGTACAAAGTGCAACTGTACTGGAGAATTTGCAGTCATTACATACATTCAGTGAGGAAATTTCTCTGTAGCTTGGAATATATATTACCTACTGAGTAATGTTTAGACAATATTGCTTTTGTTTGTCAATACGTTTTCAAATTTGAAATCTTGCCATGATCCTTTTGGTAGGTCACTGAAAATTCAAATACTTCATGAAGTGGTGGAGGCTGGTACAATTGTAATATTTAAGAGGCATTTGGATGGGTATATGAATAGGAAGGGTTTGGAAGGATATGGGCCGAGTGCTGGCAGGTGAGACTAGATTGGGTTGGGATATCTGGTCGGCATGGACGGGTTGGACCGAAGGGCCTGGTTCCATGCTGTACATCTCTATGACTCTAAGTTGAAAGAATGATGGAATGCAAATTAAACTTGCTTTCCAAATCCTATTCTTTAGCCACAACAAGCTAACTTGAAATATGGATTTAGATTAGAATCACATTCTCTTCTAGTAATGCAATCTGGCAAGTCCAATGGAGCATTCAAAATTGCACTGAACTGTACATGCTTTAAGCAGCTGTAGTTACAGTCCATTGTCCTTGGTTTGTGTAACCTTGGTATGTGAGGTGTTTATTTCTTTATCCTCATCTTCTTTACGCCATTCATTATTCTTCAGGCTATTCCAGTGCCAACCTGTATGGTCATGAGAAATGATAAGAGCAAGCTAGGTTAACAAATTTCTTTCTCCTGACTACCCTATCTTAAGTGATACTACTTGCAAACCTGGTGCAATACTTGGCTCTAGTTGTAGTTATTTTCACATTTGGGAGGGCTGAACTGTCACTCAAATCACTTCTCTTTTCAGGAAAGAACATATACTGAGGAGGTCAAAAGAGAAAATGCTGGAAAATCTCAGCAGGTCTGGCAGCATCTGTAAGGAGAGAAAAGAGCTGACGTTTCAAGTCTAACTGACCCTTTGTCAGGTCCCGGACCTTCCCGTGGCTTGCCACTTCAACACACAATCCTGCTCCCACGCCCATATGTCTGTCTTTGGCCTGCTGCATTGTTCCAGTGAAACTCAATGCAAACTGGAGGAACAGCATCTCATCTTCCGACTAGGCACGTTACAGTCTGCCGGTCTCAACATTGAATTTAACAACTTCAAATGATTATCTCATCTCGACCCCTCTGTTTTCATTCTGCTCCGTAATTTTATTTCATTTATTTTATTTACCTACTTTTTCACTGTTCTGTACCTCTTCTTTCTTGATTGTCTCTCTTTCTCTCGCTCCCCACTCTCTCATCACCTTTTTCCTCTCCTCTTCCCCCTTTGCTACCCTTCTCCTCTGTTTTCCATTTTGCCTCTGTTTCACCCATCCCCACCCATCCCCCACATAACAAAAAAAAGACAAAATAGCTTTGACAAAGGGTCAGCTAAACTTGAAACATCAGCTCTTTTCTCTCCTTACAGATGTTGCCAGACTTGCTGAGATTTTCCAGCATTTTCCCTTTTGGTTTCAGATTCCAGCATCCGCAGTAATTTGCTTTTTTACTGAGGAGATCATTCTGCTTCTTCCTCACCTTGTAAACAGAAAGCAGAGACATTACTCTTAAAAGATAAGCAGGTTCCCACTGGAGTGAAGGAGTGTTTTATGTTCTTAGCATTGTATAATAATACAGAATTAAAGTACTAGTTGATTTGAGTAACTGTAGTCATTAATATTGTCTCTGATGTCATCCTACAATTTGAATCAGATTTTACCTCATTAAGCAATGAGTGGAACTGCTGTTAATAAGTCTGAGGATATACAGTTGAAGAAAAGTATGCCTAGATGCAGTTACTTTAGGAGGGAATTTATTTTTAATGCCATTGGATCTTGCTATTGTATAAGCAAATACTAGACAGTCCCTTTAAAGGTTGGAGGTAAAGGTAAAGTTGTCATTGTCCTACTGGGCCATAGGGCTACTCTCTCATTAGAGAAGAAACTAGTGGTCTTTTAACTTGAAGGTCACCATGCCTCAGGCAACTGAAAAGGTTGAAAAGGAGAGTCTTTCATGGTCTGTTCTATGACCTCAACTGGTGCGGCATTTGGACTCACGCTGCTGGCATCACTTTGCATAGCAAACCAACCAACTGAGCTAACCGCAAATGATTAAAACATGATAGAATGTTTTCTGTGACCTGGGACAAAAATAGAGTTTATGATTCTATCCATGCTGATTTATGCTTTAAGTTTGTGTAGAGCATGAGATTTGTAACTGGAAACGTCATTCATTGGATTTGCCCAAATGTAATTAACTTGGCAACAACTTGATGTTATACTGAAGTAAATGATCTGCTGTAAAAAAAATTTTATGATCTCAGCCTAATTTGTTTTTCCCAAAACTATATTCGTTTTTCAATGAAACATCAAAATTAATGAGGTAAACATTTCATATTCTCTGCGAATGAAGCTTCTGCTATTGGCCTGAATTACTGCCATTGCTAGTTACTACATGACCAGGAACTCATAAAATCACTGTTACTCCTTGAAGCTAAAGTCTATGGAAGGTCTTTTGTATTTTTGCTATTTACAACCTGATTAGATAGAGAGATGATAGAGAGAAGTTATAATGTATTCAAATTCACCAGGTGCGTAGAACACCATAGCGTCACATTTCCTCTTCAGCATATGCACCATCCTGATTTGGTATGATGTCTCCATTCCCTCACTATCACTGCATGAAGATCCTGGTCTTCCTCTCTAACAGCACTGTGATACATCTACATTATGTGAACTGCAGCAATTAAAGAAAGCAGTTCGCTATCACATATGGGCATTTGGGCCTGGAAAAAAATGTTAATCCTTCACTGACACTTGCATCCCATGAATGAAATAAGAGCCTCTGAACTCAACGTTCTTTTTAAAACAAATGAAACTGCGTGGCAATGATTCCATCAACTGTTCAAAAAGGGACAGTCATAACTGACAACTTCGTTGAGAGAAGACAATTTTTTATAGCTAACTTTGATGTGAGGACACAAAAATTCTGTTCCAGTAACCTGACAGGGACTTGGAGAGGTATCCCTATTCACGACTGCTAGGTTTTTTCATTCAATACCTGTGTTCATGCTGCTCCATTTGATACAATCAGACTAAGTAGATGCGTCTGAGTTGGCCCAAACAGAGATCTATTATGTGCTGCTCTGTGCAGCTTTATTAATAATAGTGTACAAGATCAACTCATTGGTTGGTTTCACTCAGCATTTTGAAAGCTTCCTGAAAGTTTATTTTCAGGTCAGCGCCGGTCTTGATGAGCAAGAAGAACATTTTCCGATGTCTGCTACATCTGTTGACTGCATGTTTGCCAAGAGCACACGGGTTAAAAAAAACCCTTTACTCACATTTGCCTGTCGAAACATTACTTTTTATTAAAGTTTCCTTTCAAGTGTATTTTCCATCTTGTTATCCTAAAAACAAAACGAATGCATGTAAGTGTACTAATATGAGTGTTTGTCAAGATGTCAAAATGAGTATGGATTGGTCAAATTTGTTTTACTTATTTGAAAGGGAGTGCATGGAAGCAGTGTTATGTAAAGTTTTACATGTCATGTTGTATTAAGAATGTAATAACCTATACTTTTACTTTGCCATAGAATGATAATGGAATACAATGATAAACTAGGTGTGCTTTTTCTAATGTAACTAATGTATAATGACCTGATCTGAAATGGCTGTTCTAGGTTCTGAAAAGCTATGACAAAATAAACAGTGATTAACTGGTCAATGAAATAACAAAATGGTACCAATGTAAATGTTCTCACAAAAGAATTGAAGGAAAATTTTGGAATATACGTTTTTTATTTGCTCATAGAATATAGGCATCACTGGCTGGGTCAGCAACTGCTGTCCATCCCTATTTGCCTTTTGGATTTTGACCCAAAGATACTGAAGGGATGTTGATTATATTTCCAAGTCAGGGCAGTGAATAGCTTGGACCGAAGCTTGCAGGCGTTGGTGTTCCCATGTATCTGATGCCTTTGCTCTTTCTCGATGGAAATGATAGTGGGTTTCGAAGGTGCTGTCTCAGGAGGCTTGGTGAATTTCTGCAGTGCCTCTTATAAATGGTACACACTACTGATACTTAGTATCAGTGGGGAGAGTGGATCTTGTGAATATGATGAATTCTTGTGAATTCTGCTCCCAGGAGGACCAGTTCAAAATACGTACAACACAGATGGCCTCCTTCTTCAAGGACCGCAATTTCCCCCCCGACGTGGTCGACGGTGCCCTCCACCGCATCTCCTCCACTTCCCGCTCTTCCGCCCTTGAGCCCCGCCCCTCCAACCGCCACCAGGACAGAACCCCACTGGTCCTCACCTACCACCCCACCAATCTCCATGTACAGCGCATCATCCGCCGTCACTTCCGCCACCTCCAAACAGACCCCAGCACCAAGGATATATTTCCCTCCCCACCCCTATCAGCTTTCCGTAGAGACCACTCCCTCCGCGACTCCCTCGTCAGTTGTAGTAAAATCATGCGTATACTTAGGATGAAGAAGATTATGAGTACCACATATGCTTGGTCCAGTTCTTGTTGGATTCATTTGGATATCAAAGTTGAAACTTTATTGCTGGAACAGCACAGCAGGTCAGGCAGCATCCAGGGAACAGGAGATTCGACGTTTCGGGCACAGGCCCTTCTTCAGGAATGAGCAGAGAGTGTTCAGCAGGAGAAGATAAAAGGTAGGGAGGAGGGACTTGGAGGAGGGGAGTTGGAAGTGGAGGAGATGCGGTGGAGGGCACCGTCGACCACGTCGCCTTCCTGACCTGCAGTCTTCTTGTTGACCTCTCCGCCTCCATCCTACTCCGACCTATCACCCTCACCTTGACCTCTTTCCACCTATCACATTTCCAACGCCCCTCCTCCAAGTCCCTCCTCCCTACCTTTTATCTTCTCCTGCTGAACACTCTCTGCTCATTCCTGAAGAAGGGCCTGTGCCCGAAACGTCGAATCTCCTGTTCCCTGGATGCTGCCTGACCTGCTGTGCTGTTCCAGCAATAAAGTTTCAACTTTGATCTCCAGCATCTGCAGACCTCACTTTCTCCTTGTGAATATGATGCCAATTAAGCTGGCTGCTTTGTTCTGGATGTTGTCAAGCTTCTTGAGTGTTGTTGGAGCCCATCTCACCCCTGTCTCGAGCCTTCTGATAGGCTTTGGGAGATCAGGAAATGATTTACTTGGTGCAGACTCCTAGCCTCTGACTGCCATTGTAGCTACTGTATTTATATGGTAAGTCCAATCAGTTTCTGATCAATGAGAACTCCCAGCATTTGATAATGGGGATTCAATGACAGCTTTGAATGTCAAAGGGTGATTGTTGGATTCTCTTGTTGGAAAACATTTGCATTTGTGTGTCCTAATTGATATGCTACCCTATTCAGTAGAAATCTAGGACCATTCTTGACTGTAAAAGGTAAAAGTTACTTTAAATGCAGCATATGATGATAAGTATTTGTGATGTCCTAACAGTATTATTGAGAAATAATAGACTTTGTGGTTTGATCTGGGCCATTCTGGTTACAGAGGCTAAGATTATTTGTAAATTTATCATGTTCCAGATGGTTTTATTTTATCATGAACTAATCTTTTCAGTTTGTTTTAATGATTTTATGATGTTTGGAGTTGGAGAGGAGTTGTCCATAATTTCAACTTCAGTAACCATGGCTTCCATAACATTACAAGTTGCTTTAAACAGTAGCAAGTTAATAAATGGGGCGAAATAAGAGACACTTCAATTTGCACCTCTTCGTGCTTGGCTTGGCTCAAAAGAAGCCTATGGCTGAACCCATGCTGGGAAAGCATCCTGGATCTTTTGCATAGTTGGTTCACGGTGGGAAGCAAATGTTGCGCAGTGCTAGTGTTTGAGATGGGAAAAATCTTCAAAAGAAAACCAAAAATCTTATCTTGAGCCTTTGTATAATCTTATTATCGTGTGAATGTGCTTTATCTTTCATCTGATGGATGGTGTTATCAGAAAACTGACTGAATGCAGCCTGAATATTTCTGCAGATTTGAGAGAAGTAGGGTATATGCGTTGAGTCTGCCGAACTGTACAGTTGTCATGGAAACATCCTTGTTGAGGACCTGCCTTCAAAGAAAACTCAGTTTTAAAGTGACTGTACACAAGCTGTGCACAATGTGACCAAATACTGCAAAGCAATATTTCTTGAGCTTTATGCCTGATAATGCTTTGTTTATTTTTTATCCCGGTACCATGTCACCAGGTATCAGCTAGTTAAGTCAAACACCTCCCCATTTACCTAGTCTGCATTGATTTTATAGATTTGATTAGGGTTTTTATGTATTGAGTATCAATCTGTCCTTATTGGGGGGGGGGGTATATAAAATTGTTGATTATATGACATGATATTTTCCTTGGTAGGGCTGGATCTGAATAATTTTGTTTTATACCCTCTGACATTTAGAACAGTGGTTTTGTTTTCAGGTCTGTTGAAGATGTTCTAACTGACACATACCATTTGAAAGTAAGTGTTTGGAGACCAAAGGGAAACTCCAGTTACCCAAGAGAAAAACAGCAGGAATCTTATTTTATTAATATGCAGCAACATGCTGGTAACCAAAAATATAGTTAACTGAAGATATCTCAAGCCTAGAATTCTCAGTCTGAAAGTCTGTAGTTTTATAAAGACATACTGGGGGTGGTATTGCATATAATTAGTGTAAAATTCATACATTTGGTTTTACTGTACCTGTAGTTGCAACAGCACACTATCACCAGGACTGGAATTTACATGCTGCACTCTGAGCTAGAATACTATAATGTTCTGTTCTGACCCTTGTCATTGAGCAATCTGCCGTTTTGACCTTGGAAACTTTTATGTTAATGATCTTTGGAGGTCTTTGTTCATAGGCTATAGCAAACACAAACCAGAAGTGTTTAGTAAAGTGCATCACATTGATAAGAATGTGCAGGGTTTTCTGAATTGTAGAAAATATTCAATTAAAATTTGATTTATAACAAACAGAAAATAATGATATATGGTCAAAATTGGTCATTATGGTGTAGAGGCCTTGCAATTCAGCATACATCCCCGTATAGGATTAATGACTGAAGTAATAAAATGAATGGTGGTTATTTGTATTCTCTCTTTTCCCAGCTCTCCCCAACACTCCTCCATTTTCAGTCCTTTAGAATGAAAACAAGCCTTTTATGAAATATCTGGGACATTATACTCTTCTCTACAGAGAAATTTGTGGGTTATTAAATGTGTAGTTGTTTACCATAATATAAGAGCTTGTTTCAGATTTGAAGGTCAGAGTTTTACTTTATAATTGAAGCATTAACGATCAGTATGACAAGGTAATGTTTGAATTCTCAAATATCCAACACCTTGCAATGATATTCAAAGCAAGTGCAGTCCTGTTATAACGCACGGTTCTTCAATGCAAATTGGCTTTAACGCAATTGAAAACTGCAAACCGTTATTTGTAAAATGCGAACTTTACTTACCTGTATTGGCTATAACGCGATTCCGGCCCTATTAGTTTAAATGGTGCAGCTATTGTGCAGTTTTCTTATAACGCGAGATCGCACGAGAACGGAACTAAAGCATTATATCAGAACCAACTGTATACTGAATGAAATTCCATCAATGTGCATTCCAATTTGAAGGTCTGTATTGACTTCTGCAAGTAAAGTTCCAGAATTGGCAGATGATGCATCACATGGTCAACACTGTATTTTGCCAGACAGTCTTAGCCCCTCATTGTTTGGCTCAGAAATTAGCTGGCATTACCATGTAGATGTGATGCTGTGCCAGGTACGACCCAGCACTGTACTGCACTAGAGCCTACAATTTTTTAAGGTTATATTTGGGCCATAAGAAGCCGAATGTTCTGATGTTCTTCAAATCTGTTGTGTATGAGCCAGCTCCATGTAACAACCCTGGTATTTTTACACATCTACTTAGAGGGAAGATTGTTGAGATACACTGAGACTGGGTGTCTGTCCAGTGGTTACAAAGGCTGCATTTAACAAAGTTACAAGTTTTGAATTATCCAAATATCGCAACTGCAGTGACAGACTATCAGGTCGGCTTATTCGTCTAGTCATAGGAACCTTATGCGAGGAGACGTCTTTCCATCTGCAAGTGTATTACATAGAATTTTAGAGTGTAAAAACTGGCCATTCAACCCAATAGATCAATGCAGTTTTTGTTATCCACTTGAACCTCCTCCTACTGGCTTTCTATTCCATTCCTTCAACTTTTCAAAGTACTCAGCAAAGGTGTATTCCAATGAAAAGGAAGGACTGTAAGAAAAGGGGTAATCTGTCATGTGTGTCTAAAGAAATAAGGGAAGTGATCAAATTGAAAGAGAAGGCTACAAAGTGACCAAGATCAGTGGGAAGCTAGAATATGGGGAAAGCTTTAAAGGTCAACAGAGCCACAAAAAGAACTATGAAGAAAAGTAAGATAGAACATGAGAAAAAAACAAGCACAGTATATAAAGGCAGGCAGCAAATGTTTCTAGAAATATATAAAATGAAAAAGAGTGGCTAAAGTAAATGTTAAAGGATGAGAAGAGGCATTTATTCATGGGGTATGATGAAATGGCCGAGGAATTGAATAGGTATTTTGTGTCGGTCTTCACAGCGGAGGACACTAATAACATGCCGGTAATTGCTAAAGAGACGAAGGTAGCTGAGGACCTGGAAACAATCGTTATCACAGAAGAGGTACTGTTGGGCAAGCTAATGGAGTTAAGAATAGGCAAGTCTCCTGGCCCTGCTGAAATGCATCCCAGAGTACTAAAAGAGATGGCAGGAGAAATAAATAGTGCACTTATGGCAATTTTCCAAAATTCACTGCACTCTGAGGCAGTTCCAACAGACTGGAAAACAGCAAATGTGATGTCACTGTTTAAAAAGGGTGGTAGACAAAAGGTGGAAAATTATAGACCAGTTAGTTTAACTCCTGTAGTGGGGAAGATGCTTCAGTGTATTATCAAGGAATAAATAGCAAAGCATCTCGATAGAAAGTGTCCTCTGGGCAGACACAGCATGGGTTCATGAAGGGCATGTCATTCTTTTGGAATCCTATGAAGACATTATGAGCACAGTGAGCAAAGGGAACTCAGTAGATGTTATGTTCCTAGATTTCCAAAAGGCCTTCGACAAGGTGCCTCACAAGAGGCTTCTGCAAAAGATAAAGATGCATGGCATTATGGATAGTGGGGTTGGTTGATTAACAGGAAGAGAAGAGTGAAGATAAATGAGTGCTATTCTGGTTGGCAATCAGTAACTAGTGGTTTGCCTCGGGGATCAGTGTTGGGACGGCAATTATTCACAATTTACATAGATGATTTGGAGTTGGCGACCACGTGTGTCAAAGTTTGCAGAAGACACTAAGTTGAGGGACAGATCAAAATGTGCAGAGGACTGTGAAACTTTGCAGAGGAACATTGTGAATGAGCAGAGGTCTGGCAAATGGAATACAATGTTGATAAACGTGAAGCCATCCATTTTGGTAGGCATAACAATAAAAAGGACTATTACTTGGTAGTAAAAAGAGTGACCCAGGTGTCCTCGTACATGAATCACAAAAGATTGGTCTGCAGGTGCAACAGGTAATTAGAAAGGCAAATGGAATTTTCTCCTTCATTGCTAAAGGGATTGAGTTTAAAAGCAAGGAGGTTATGTTGCAGCTGTACAGGATGCTGCTGAGGAGTACTGTGCGCAGTTTTGGTCTCCTTACTTGAGAAAGGATGTACCGGCACTGGAAGGGTGCAGAGGAGGTTTACAAGGTTGATTCCGGAGTTGAGGGGTTGGCTTATTAGGAGAGACTGAGTAGACTGGAATTATATTCATTGGAATTTAGAAGAATGAGGGGAGATCTTATAGAAACATGTAAAAGTATGAAGGGAATAGATAAGATAGATATAGAGAGGATGTTCCATTGTCAGATGAAACTAGGACAAGAGGGCATAGCCTCAAAATTAGGGGGAACAGATTTTGGACTGAATTGAGAAGGAATTTCTTTATCCAGAAGGTTGTGAATTTATGGAATTCCCTGTCCAGTGAAGTAGTTGATGCTACTTCGGTTAATGTTTGGGAAAATGAAGGAATTAAGGGTTATGGTGAGAGGGCGGGTAAGTGGAGCTGAGTTCACAGAAAGGTCAGCCATGATCTTATTGAATTGTGGAGCAGGCTCAAAGGGCCTGATGGCCTAATCCTGCTCCTAGTTTTTATGTTCTTATGTTCATTTTACTGATCTAGCTTTCCCTTAAACACATCTATACTATTCATCTCAACAAATCCAAATGGTAGAAGGGTTACTGTTTCATCACTCTGGATAAA
Source organism: Chiloscyllium plagiosum (assembly GCF_004010195.1). Classification (NCBI taxonomy): domain Eukaryota; kingdom Metazoa; phylum Chordata; class Chondrichthyes; order Orectolobiformes; family Hemiscylliidae; genus Chiloscyllium; species Chiloscyllium plagiosum. The sequence continues at coordinate 23,111,217 of NC_057716.1, read as the reverse complement.
GACGTTTCTCGTGAATTCATATTGAATTTATTAGGGACTTTTAGTTTTTGTGGTCTCTAGTTTTGAATTCCCCACAAACAAAAAATGTATTCTCACCCAATAAATCTTCAGTCAGAATGATTAGTAAATGCAATTTGAGTCTGATAAATGGACCTACATTGCTAATATTAGTATTAAAACCAGAAATGTGTGGGGATGCATTACACGAAAGGATTGACATGTTCTGGTTTAATTGAAAAACAAAAGCTCATGGATGGCCTGATAGAAGTCTTCAAAATTATGAAAGGTTTAATTGAGTGGATACAGCGAAAATGTTTTCTCTTCTCAAGAAGAGCATGACTAGAGGACATAATATAAGATAACAGCTGTTAACAGCTAACCCAAGAATGCAACTTTTAAAAAAAAAAGGGTTTTGTGATTTACACATGAAAGAAGTGAAACTATCACTGTATTCTAACAGATGAAAGGCTTAACAGACAATCAATTTTTCAATGTATAATTTCAGTTACATCACACTGCAAATTTTTGCTATAAATTCTGTGTTACGATCGAACCCTCCACAATCACCTGATGAAGGAGCTTCGCTCCGCAAGCTAGTGTGCTTCCAATTAAACCTGTTGGACTATAACCTGTTGTTGTGTGATTTTTAACATAATATAAGATGGTTGCCAAGAAATCCCATGGGGAATTCAGAAGAAGCTTCAGTGTACAAAGAGTGGGGGGTGAGAATGTGGAACTCTCTACGACAGGGAGTAATTGAACAGAACAGGAAGTGAGATAAACATATGAGGGAGAAGGCAAAAGTTATGTTTGTAAGTTTATATAGGCTTGGGTTAAAGGAGGCTTGAGCACTGATATGGAGTGATTGAGCTTGTTTAGGTGAGGTATGATGTAAAATTGTGTACAATTTGTAATAACTGACTAATTTCTTTTTCAGCAATGTTCATTTTATGCCATAAAACAATTATTTACTGCATAAAATGTTCTTTACCAAATGCAACCTTTTACAAAAACATTTGATTAATGTAGCCACTGAAAATTACTTAGTCAATATGATCATTTTCAAAATAGAACTCGTTTTCTAACATTTTAAATGATGGTCTCTGACTATCTCTCCAGGAAGATAACTGAGTAGGTGCAGGTGATGTGGACATATGCTGAGGTGAACATGTTGTTCTCATAGTCTGCAGTATGTTAAAAAGAATAACTTCACCATATTTACTTTTTGCATTCATTTTAATCTATAATTAAGTGCATGCATACATTTTAAAGTTATTCATTGTTAGCTGCTTTAAGGTTAAATAGATAGATCACAGGTCAGACTACATTTACACATTGGCAATTATAGGCATGTTTCCTTCATAAAAATGTTGTCATGCAAGCACGATTTCTGGACCTTAGCTTCTAAAGTGTGATGCAAGGCACGGACTAGAATGGTTTTCTTTGTTAGAAAATCATTGAGAGGGCAGTATCAGAAGCTAAGAGATTGGAAATGTAAATGAAATAAGCTTATTTAGTATAGATTGTCCACGTGGAAATAAGGTCACAAGTATACTTAACAAACTTCGACTAAGTTTACAAATAAGAAGCATGTTTTTTTCCTTGCTGAATATGTGGAATAAATTCATTGTAAATGTCACTACATGCAAATTAAGAAATTCAAGAAAGTAGTAAAATCTGGCTGTTGTTAGGAAAGGGAAATTGTAGGTTAAAGTGTGGAGTTATCCCTTGTTAACACCAATTTAAGCTCCATTTTTTGCAGAATTGGTTGTAGAAGTGCAAAGATCAAGGGCATACATTGGTGCTTTCCACTGCCCTTTTCACTAGTCAGAAATGTAGTTTGTCAGATCAGCTCTGCCTAAAAAAGAGGCCATGACACAATCCAACATTGAGCGGTTCTGCACAAAGGGAATTCAAATTAAGCTGATTTTTTTTGGATGCACAAGCATGTGGTGGCACATTGTTAAAAGTTATTTTTTGTATTAAAAATATTTAATTTGCAAGAATCTGACCAGTGTACACCGTCAAATATGTGGTTCAGTACAGCTTTTGTTTGAAAGCTCTTTCAATGATTTAAATCATGTTATTTATGAGTGGAGGACTTTTATTAAAATACTGTTGGAATATTGCGTGCAATTCTGGTCTCCTTCCCATCGGAAAGATGTTGTGGGGAAGGCAGATGAACTCAGGGCATGGTTAGGAACATGGGACTGGGATATCATAGCAATTATGGAAACATGGCTCAGGGATGGGCAGGACTGGTAACTTAATGTTCCTGGATGCAAATGCTACAGGAAGGATAGAAAGGGAGGCAAGAGAGGAGGGGGAGTGGCATTTTTGATAAGGGATAGCATTATAGCTGTGCTGAGGGAGGATATTCCCGGAAATACATCGAGGGAAGTTATTTGGGTGGAACTGAGAAATAAGAAAGGGATGATCACCTTATTGGGATTGTATTATAGACCCCCCAATAGTCAGAGGGAAATCTATGACTCTACTTAGTTTTTGGGGTAAATCCACGATTAATTGTTAATACATCTGCACTAGGTTACCCCTTACATGCATCCAAGAATATCTTCTGCTGCAAAGTTTATAAGCATATAGTAATGTAAACATACTGCATAGATAATTATGCAGCAATTTTACAGTAATACAGTAATCATTAACATAATACCATTAAGTTGCATTTCAATGCCAGATTATATTGTTCATTGAAGAGTTTACTTGTGTTTATGCAAGTAATTTTTTTAACAGAAAATCTAAATTATAACTAGTGCCATTATATGATTATGTAGAAGTGGAAATGCTATTTATTTCTGTCCAAGTACAATCACAAATTATTGAATGTCGTATATAAACACAATTGTTTCTGAGCATGAAAACATAGTAGCTGTTTGGCATTATGCCTCAACATGTATTAGAAAAGAAGAAAACAAATCAGACAGTTACTATTCATCTACCACTTTTTGCTGGAACTTTTGTTGGACTGGGTAGGATCACTTTCATGTGTAATGACTTCCTATACTAGACTTTTGCTGTTGAGGTTTGTTTGTGAATATGGATATTTCCATTGCAACTGGACTCTGAAGTATCTTGATACTTTCACAATGGGAGGAGGAAAACATTGCAAGACCTCAATAAAAAATAGAAACTTAAAAGTAAGCAACTAGTCTGGAATGAATAATACAAGCTACAGGCTATAATATATTCTAGGATTTTGAATGTTTTAATATAGCAGTGTGGCAGGGAGAGACATTGGCCCAGAGGTCAAGTTATTTGGATCCAGAGTTTGGCCACCTCTCTAAATAGCACCCCTAGCTCAGTGTCTTTTTGCCATAAAGTCATACAGCATGGAAACAGACCCTTCGATCCAACTTGTTTGCACTGACTTGATGTCCCAGTGTGATCTAGTCTCATTTGCCAGTATCTGGCCCATATCTCCTATCCATATATTCACCCAGATGCTTTTTAAATGTTGTGATTGTACTTACATGCGGCACTTCCTGTGACAGCTCATTCCATACATGCACCACCCTCTGCGTGAAAAAGTTACCCCTCGGGTGCTTTTTAAATCTTTTCTCTCTCCCCTTAAATCAATGCCCTCTATTTTTGGACTCTCCTCGCCTAGGTGAAAGACCTCGGCTATCTACCTTATCTATGCCTTGATGATTTTATAAATTTCTTTAAAGATCACCCCTCAACCTCCAATACCTCAGGGAAAATAGCCCCAGCGTATTCAGCCTCTCCCTGCTTAAACCCTCCAAGCTGCCAACATCCTTGCAAATCTTTCCTGCACCTTCTCAACTTTAACAACATCTTTCCTATAACATGGAGACCAGAATTGTATGTGCTATTCTAAAAGTGGTCTCACCAATGTCCTGTACAGCCGCAACATGACATCCCAACTCTTATAGTCGAGAGTGAAGTGCTGGAAAAGCACAGCAGGTCAGGTAGCATCTGAGGAGCAGGAGAATCGACATTTTGGGCATAAGCCATTCTTGATGAAGGGCTTATGCCCGAAACGTTGATTCTCCTCCTCGGATGCTGCCTGGCCTGCTGTGCTTTTCCAGCATTACACTCTCGACTTATATCTCCAGCATCTGCAGTCCTCACTTTCTCCCAGTTGATCCCAACTCTGATACTCAATGTTGTGACCAATGAAGCCAAGCAAAACAAATGCCACCTTCACCATCTTATCTACCTGTGTCTCCACTTTCAAAGAAATATGCATCTACACTCCTAGATTCAAAAGGTGTGGAGCTGAAAAAAGCACAGCAGGTCAAGCAGCATCAGAGGAGCAGGAAAATCAATGTTTCAGGTCGGGATCTCCTGATGAAAGGTCCTGACCTGAAACATCAACTCTCCTGCTCCTCTGATGCTGCTTGATCTGCTTTTTCCAGCTCAATGCTTTATCGACATTGACTTTCCAGCAACTGCAGTCCTCACTGTCTCCAACCTGAACTACCAGGTCTCTCTGTTCAGCAGCACTCCGCAGGGTCCTATGAATAATTGTATAAGTCCTGTCCTGGTTTCCCTTACCACAATGCACTACCTCATATTTATCTAAATTAAACTCTATCTGCCACTCCTCAGCCATTGGCCTATCTGATCTGTGATACTTACCTTCATTGTCCAGTACACCACCTATTTTGGTGTCATCTGCAAACTCACTAACTGTGCCTCTACTTTCACAGCCAGATCATTTATATAAATGACAGAAAGCAGTGGTCCCAGCACTTTTTGACTGTCTGAGGTGCCTTGGATATGTTTATCCTTGAGTTAAATACAGTACATAGTGCCATTGCTAGCACATGCGCAGTTAGCCATTGGGTCTATTGATGAAAGCATTTATTATTGCCTGATTTATTATTGGCATTTTAAGAATGTGCTGTGCCATTAAAGTTGCAATTTTGCAATTTGATCCTAGTTCTGTACATGCCATAAATAGTGAGAAAATATTCTGTCTTGGCATGAACTGAATCGCAACAAAAGACCATGTCTAGTGTAAGGTATCTTATGTGGCAATAGCAATTTGATTGTTGAATGAGGGAGCGCGTCAGCACAGCAGTTTGTTACTGTAATGTGACACTAATTAGATATATTTGCTGCTTTCATTCCGGGCAAAGTGACCAGCTGTTGGGGAGCACTGTGCTTTGGTAAACTGGATCTGTCTCTGGAGTAAATACAAATCTGACTCGGATATAAGGCTAGTCGTGACATAAACAACGCAGACATTGCCTTGTACTTGATTTACTGGGAAGGCTGCTCTATTTCCCCAGTCGCCTGTAATGGCTTTGTAATGAAGTGTATTCATTGGCAGCACTTTCCTCCATTGTAAATTGTTTCCTGCACTACGTGATATCTCTAACATGAGCAAGAACCATTACTTGTAGCCCAAGGGTTCAATTTGTGCATGGACCTTCATTAACAAGGTATCTATCAGATTATGTCCATAAAAGGTTATCCTTCCTCCTTTCTGCATAATTTGACCCATTTCCTTTATTCAAAGGTCCATATCTCCTTAATAGATTGTGATCTCGTCTCATATCCTTCACCAAGATATGAGTGGAAACATCAGGCTTCCCTTGATTTTCAGAAATAATGCTCTGGGATTATTTTTATGTCCACCTTTTAAGTCTCTTTTGCTGTAGTCTCCTGATTCAAAGGCAGTGAATAGGAGGTCCATGCCATGATGTCTGCTCACACTGGTTATGACTAACTGAGTGATCTCCCAATTTCAATTTGTGAAAACTACACTGCAAATATTTCTCTTGTATTCTCATTCCTTGGCCGGTTGGTGATCTTTTAAAGTGGTTGCTTGTCTCTGAAGACTGTTATGTAATATGTCTCTAGCTAAATTACAGGCTTTTACTTCAAAAGCAGGTGTGCCAACCATATCCAGATAGACTGCTAACTAGTGTGTAATGCAAAGATTACTGGGCTGACTGAAGGGGATGGGTCTGAGGGCCCAGAATGGTCACTCCTCTCTTGAATCCCCACTTTCCCAGATATTTTTTGATCTTGATGGTACATGCACCATTTCTAATATTTCTGTGAAAAGTTTTAGCTTTGGCGCAGTTGATAGTGCACTCCACCTTGTGAGTCAAATCATACTCGAGATATTTGAGTATTGAAATCTAGGCCGAAGCATCCAGGGATGTATCTTTTGGATGATACGTTAAACTGAGGCTCCATCTGTCCCTTTCAGGTGACTGGAAAAGATCCATCACACTATCTGAAGACAACCAGGGGAGTTAAAGACTTAATATCCCTTTCCCCCAGAGCACGGATTGCAAGCTTTCCTTTTGGTTTTAAATGTGTGGGAATTTTGTTTACTTTGAATATGCTAGTATTCACATTAGATTGATCATAAAGTTGTGCTTTGGACCTTTGGGTCTGCAGGCTTAATTGTTGAGAAATTCTTTGTGCTGGCTACTGCAAGAAGTGCCTGGAGAGTGTTTTAGTTATGATTTTGAGCCAGATGCCCATGCAGCAAATTGACTTTCTCTGCTAATATTTTGCTCTGACAGTCACTGCTGAGATTTGAAACTTGGGACATGTGGAGGAGTGGAGCATATCATTGTTTTGGGAGGAAATTTCAAACTTTATCAATGGCTTTTGTGAAGATGAGGGCTAATTTTAGGGATAGAGTAGACTTCACCTCAGTACTTCACTTAACAATCACTGTATTGTAATTATCAGTCTCCTATTCTTCTCTAAATTGCAGTCTTTTTAAAGTCATAGCCATAATGTTGCTTAGCATTTTTCAAATATTATATTTCTTGGTTTTTCAGAGTTTATTAACTTATATTATGGTTCTCTGTTTTGCAGATGCATTTGTGAACAGCCAAGAGTGGACTCTTAGTCGATCTGTGCCAGAACTTAAAGTGGTAAGTATGGTTACCAGTGCACTTAAATAAGGCACCATTCCAACAAAAAATATCTTCTTGGAAAATTTTGTTAACATTAGGTGTAATCCTTGATGTTTTTTTGTCTGAATTCTGTGATGAGAGTGTTTTCATTAATAGGTACATTATCAACAAATTTTAAGTACAGGTATACAATCCTTTATCCGAAATTCTTGGGGCCAATTGTTTTTCGGAATTTGGAATTTTCCAGATTTCTGAATAAATGACATTTTCACAGTGAAATAAAAAAAATTATCACACAGCAGACCCAAGTTTAAATAGAAGAGTGCTGAGAGACAATTGACGGCTGTCAGTGCTGGGCCACCCCGCCACATCTAATCTGAGTGACATGGGTCAGGTGGGTGTGGAGTTGTTTTCGCACACCAAACAACCTTGTTATACAGAAAAAAAACTTCACGAGAAACCTTCGGATCTTGGAGCTTTTTGGATTTCGGAATTTTGGATAAAGGTTTGTGCACCTGTAGTCAGTTGAGCTCGTATTGTGACTCACTTGTTAGAAATGACATTCTTTCATAAATAAGGATCTTTCTCTTCAAACAAAAGGAACATTTTCAAGAACAACCAGGTGCCTGGGGAGCCTCTAGTTCCCTGTTGCTTTTTACATGGCAAAACTTTGACCCCTTGGAGTCAACTTGCCAGTTTGAAATTTGAAATTCTTGTGTTTGTTCTGATGAGTGCACAACCAAAAGCTTCAATGAAAGTCATTTTTCATTCTATTCTATATTTTTCCACATAAAGTCATAGAGATGTACAGCGCGGAAACAGACCCTTTGGTCCAACTCATCCAGTAGACCAGACATCCTAAATAAATCTAGTCCCATTTGCCAACATTTGGCCCATATCTCTCTCCACACTTCCTACTCCTGTAACCATCCAGATGCCTTTTAAATGTTGTAATTTACCAACCTCTATCACTTCCTCTGGCAGCTCGTTCCATACATGTCCCACCCTCTGCATGAAAATGTTGCCTCTTAGGTCCCTTGTCAATCTTTCCCCTCTCACCTGAAACCTATGCCCTCTAGTTTTGGACTCCCCTATCTTAGGGAAAAGACCTTTGTTGTTCATCTTTTCCGTATCCCCCATGATTTTGTAAACTTCTATAATGTCACCCCTCAGCCTCTGATGCTCTAGGGAAAATAACCCCAGCTATTCAGCCTCTCCCTATAGCTCAAACCCTCCAGCCGGCGTAATATCCTTGTAAAACTCTTCTGAACCCTTTCATGTTTAACAACATCTTTGCTACAGCAGGGAGACAAAAACTGAGTGCAATATTTTAAAAGTGGCCTCCCCAATGTCCTGTTCAGCTGTAACATAATCTCCCTACTCCTATACTAAATGCACTGGCTAATGAAGGCAAGCTTGCTAAACATAGTCTTCATCACCTTATCTATCTGTGATTCCATTTTCAAGGAGCTATACATGTGCATCCCATGGCCTCTTTGTTTGACAACACTTCCCAGACCTGTATAAGTCCTGCCCTGAATTGCCATACCAAAATGAAACACCTCACATTTAATTAAATTAAACTCTGTCTGCCACTCCTGGGCCCATCTGTCTCTCGAGTAGATTCCCATGGCTGACTCATTCTTGAGTACTTGTTATTCTCTACATAAACCATCCCTGTGTTCCGCTATGAGATTCCAGTGTGTAACTCAAGTGTCTGTTATTCTATATAACTTCTCAATTACAGTCCAGTCTATAACTCACTCCCCATTATTGGTTATTGGATGCGTAAACTACAACGAATCCCTCAACTATAGTCCTGTCAGTAACTCGCTCTATCATGTCTGTTATGCTATGTATAAACTTGCTGAGAAATCTGTTATATTCCAGTCTGTAACTCATTACAAACTAAATGGTTGAATGTTGAACTGGGAGCAGGAACAGAGAAAGCTGCAGTTTTAATTTCTGCTACATTCTGTTTCTCCAGAAAAATTAGTTTTATGGAATGCAGCCGTTCAATACTGCAGCTCAATACCATCTCCTTGAGGGCTAATAGGAATGGGGGATAAATGTTAGCCCAGCCAGTGATGCTCATATCCTGTGAATGAATGAAAATAAAAGGCCCTTGCCTTCCCAATCACTTGCTACCCCTGCAGACAAACTCCGTGTGAGTTATATGCCAGGATACCCAGATCCCTTTGGACCTCAGAGTCCTGAAACATCTCCACAGTTAAACTGAAGTCTCTTTATTCAGGTGCAAACCGTTTCTCTTGTAGAATTTATGCTTACCACAAAACATACCCCAGTGATCCAAGAATTTAAATCCTTGCTTCCTGAACCAGTTCCCCAGCCACATATTCAAGTCCATTATTTTCCACTTGATACTGCATTGGACAAAGTTTTACCCACTCATTTACTAACTCTACCTTACTGAAATTGAAAACCCCTTATACCCTCTTCACAATTTACCTTCCAAACTATTCTCACCAATAACATGTTCAAAAAAGACTGATCTGATTTAATGCCTGTTGAAATCCAAATATCCTTCTGTCACTCTCTGTCCTTTGGTTAGTGTTTGTCTCTGCCTGTTTCTGTCTCCTCCCGGAATAGCTTCCCCTGACACTGATCTTTGCCGAAGCTGGATGTTGCAGTACAGCTTGAGAAACATTGGCATTGCTATTTCGTTGAAGTTACTGTTTGTTTGTTTGTTTATTTTTATTTACTTAATCAATGAGTGTTGTTAAGCCACACTATTCTAAGAGCATCAATGCCAAGCCTGGCTCTTCCCTTACCCACTGTTCAGAAAAATCTATGTTGTAACATGGCTCTTTGAAACACACTTTGGCTTTTTCCACACTTCCTTCCCTATCAATACGAGGATGCTGGCTCATTTCTGCTCTCATGAAGAATTGAATTTTTTTTTGTCTTTAGTTCACTGAGATATTGGAGGAATACAATGGCCTTATTTATTTCTAATTTATGCTGCAGAAAATTACTCACCTATGAGTTCTTTGCAAACATACAATTTCTTATTTGAGAGTTTTTATCATGTAATTGCTTATTCATCTTGAGACATCTGATCTGTATGTGTGACATGTTGGCATGATCACAGTGATGTAGAATATATATTAGTTTAAAATTGCTTCTAACACATAGAAATACAAATATTTTCCATGCTGGATATGTAATTCCTCAATTATTGTTTAGAAGAATAGCATTTTTGTGGAAAATCGTTAGCTTCCAAATTGCAGATTTCAGTTTGGTGTCTGCGTTGGTTATCACTTGTTGTTAAGTAAATAAGCAAGGCTAGGTTATGGAAGCAGCATTTCCTTTACCAGAATTTAACAAAGAAATGATCAATGCTTTCACTTTCCTGTGTACAACAGAAAAATACTGGATTTTGCAAAAGAATAATTGGGTGGAATCTAATTGTCAGAGCCTGTCCTATGATAGTGATTTCCAGAGCAGATATTGCTCAAGCGTCTCCTGTTATACCTCCCCCACAACAGAATAGTCATTCAGATGCCTTCTGTATTCTGGGGTGCTTCTCACTCCTGAGCTTTCAAACAATAACTTAGCAATGTTCAAGGTGAACTCTGCAATGTCAGAATGCTGCTGCTGCTCCTATTTTCCGCATTGTGTTTGAAGGAATGGAGAAATAGTCAACAATTTGTTGTATGCATGACCATCATTTGTTGCATTTGATTTGGTTTGATTTAGGTGACAAGTCGCAAAAGGACCCAGATGTCAATGCACATGTGGAATTAATGTCCTTTGCAATGAAACATGGTTAATGTAGCTTTGATCCACTCTCTGCAATCTAATACACTTCTCTGGGCAGGTGACAAGGGCATAGCTTGCTGCCTTCACCCTTCAGCCTTGTGCATGTTTTCCCTCTCCCATCCTCCCCTTGCAGCTGTGCTTTGCTGTCCCCATTTCTTACAGCCACTTCTGTGCATTCTTGTTGCTGTTCTCCTTGCCTTCCCCACTCATGTGCAGCCACTCTCAAGTGATTGCCAATCATCTTATCAGACTCTGTATTTGCATGGCTGCCCTCCCCCACTCTCATATGCAGCTGCCTTTTTTTGCTTTCCCCTGTCAAGTGTGTGGTTACCAACCCTCACCATCTCTCGGTCTATAATATATGCAAGTAAGGGTCACTCCTCTCCTCCCTGACCTCTCACCTTCATCCCCTCCCCCACTCACCCATTGTACTCTATGCTACTTTCTCCCCACCCCCAGCCTCCTCTAGCTTATCTCTCCAGGCTCACTACCTTTATTCCTGATGAAGGGCTTTTGCCCGAAACGTCGATTTCGAAGCTCCTTGGATGCTGCCTGAACTGCTGTGCTCTTCCAGCACCACTAATCCAGAATCTGGTTTCCAGCATCTGCAGTCATTGGTTTTACCTAGCACAAGTAACCCAGCTAGTGAGTCTCTAGATCCTGCCCACAGTTTCCAAAGTACAAGTCAAGAATGTGATGGAATACTCTTCATTGGCTTGGACAAATGCTACTCCAACAGTACTCTGGAAGCTTCACACTATCTCAGACAAATCACTCCGATTGATTGGCCCTTTATTCCATGTATTCAACATTCACTCACTTTGCCATGGGTGCCTAGTAGTAGTAATATGTATCGTGTAGAAGATGCAGAACAGCAACTCATCAAATCTCCTTCAATAGCACCTTCTAAACATAGAAACCCTACATGACAGAAGCAGACCATTCGACACAACGAGTCCATACTGGCCCTCCGAAGAGCATCCCACCCAGACCCGCCCTGTCCCTGTAACCCTGCATTTTCCATGGCTAACCCCAGCCTGCACATCCTGGACACTGGCCAATCCACCTAACCTGCACACCTTTGCACTGTGGGAGGAAACTGGAGCACCCAGAGGCAACCCACACGGAGAGAATGTGCAAACTCCACACAGACCAGGATGGAATCAAACCCAGGTACATGGAGCTGTGAGGCATCAGTGCTAACCACTGAGCCACCGTGCCACAATCACATATCCGCAGCCTCTGACATTTAAATGGATAGAGCAGTGCTTTCACAGGAACACCATCGCTTATAAATTCCTCTCCAAGCTGTGCACAATTCTGACCTGGATCTATATCATGTTTCTTCACTGTCACTGGGTCAAAATCCATGAACACCCTGCCTAAAAGCACTGTTGGTGTATGTTGGCTTTTCGCATCAGAAAGCGGCGGGAGCTGGGTGGAAGTGAAGGCAGAGCGCAAAGCTGGTCGAGAAGGTAAGTGATTGTTATTTAAGAACATACCTCGACGCCAACGGTCTTTTCGCATCAGAGAGCGGCGGGAGCTGGGCGGAAGTGAAGGCAGAGCGCAAAGCTGGTCGGGAAGGAAAGTGATTGTTATTAGATTGGGTGTGTTCTAAACCCCAGATCCTACAAAGTGGGGCCTCCCTCCCTCCCTCCTCCTCTAACCTAAATTAAAAGTCCACAGACTTGCCCCAGAAAGAGGGTCCAAGGAAGTTCCTGTGGATTGAAGAGTGAGGCTTAACTCAGGAGTCTTTGACAAGGAAGTTGAGTGAAGTGATTACGCCACAGTTGAAGAGGGTGAAGACATGACTGCCAAGCTGGTTCAGTTCGCTACGTGCTTGATGTGGGAGATCAACGACTCTGGTGTGTCTGGCTCGTATAAGTGTGGAAAGTGTGTGCACGTTCAGCTACTGACAGAGCATATTGCAGCACTGATGAAAGAACTCGAGAGAACGAGATCTTTCTGGACAAGACCTTCAGCGAGGTTATTACACCAATCGTACCAGAAGAGAGCAGACGATGAGGAAGGCAAAGAGGAGACAGGTGCAAGAGACCCCGGGGGAAGTACCTGTCAGGAAAAATCTTTTGGAAACAGTAGAGACAGATGACACTGCCAGTTCGCAAGGCGGCCAGGTCTGTCAATCAAACGTTGGCGCAGAGGCAGAGCGGAAGAGTCAGACATCGCACAGAGCCGTGGTAATAGGGGACTCCATAGTGAGAGGAACTGACCGGGGTTTTTGTGGCAGCAGGCGGGACTTAAGGATGGTGTGTTGCCTTCCTGGTGACAGGGTTAAAGACATCACAGAGTGCAGGAAATCCTCAAGGGCGAAGGTAAAGAGCCAGAGGTGGTGGTACATGTCGGCACAAATGATGTCGGGAAGAAGAGGAGGAACATACTACAGTAGGACTTCGGAGAAATAGGAAGAAGGCTGAAAAGCAGGACGTCCAGGGTGGTCATCTCCGGTTTGCTTCCAGTTCCTCGGGCTGGTGAGGCCAGAAACAGGGAGATAATGGACTTGAATGTGTGGCTGGGGAACTGGTTCAGGAAGCAAGGATTTAAATTCTTGGATCACTGGGGTATGCTTTGAGGTAAGCATAAATTCTACAAGAGAAACGGTTTGCACCTTAATAGGTTAGGGACCAGCATTCTGGTAGGCAGGTTTGCTACTGCAACACAGCTACGTTTAAACTAAGTAGCGGGGGGGAGGGGACAAACTGGATGTTTAAGAAGGAAATTGAAGGGAAAGTTAGAACAAGGGAAGTCAAGAAAGACAACTGTATCAATGAAGCAAAAACTCAAAGGGATCATGCTGTAAGGTTGAGTGAAATAGGAGTTGATGGGAAGGGGGAGGGCAGTAATAAGTTAAAAATACTATACATGAATGCACAAAGCATTAGAAATAAGATGGATGAGCTTGAGGCTCTTTTAGAAATTGGCAGATACGATATTGTGGGGATAACTGAGACGTGGCTTCAAGTGGACAGGGCCTGGGAAATGAATATTCAAGGTGACACGTGCTATTGTAAAGACAGACTGATGGGCAGAGGGGGTGGGGTGGCCATGTTGGTAAGGGATGATATTCAGTCCCTTGCGCGGGGGGACCTAGAATCAGGGGATGTAGAGTCAGTGTGGATAGAGCTGAGAAATTCTAAGGGTAAAAAGACCCTCTTGGAAGTTATCTACAGGCCCCCAAACAGTTGTCTGGATGTTGGATGTAAGTTGAATCAGGAGCTGAAATTGGCCAGTCGCAAAGATGTTACTACAGTTGTTATGGGGGAATTCAACATGCAGGTAGACTTGGAGAGTCAGGATGGTATTGGACCTCAAGAAAGAAACTTTGTGGAGTGCCTCAGAAATGGATTCTTAGAACAGCTGGTGCTGGTGCTGGAGCCGACCAGGGAGAAGGCAATTCTGGATCTGGTATTGTGCAACGAGCCAGAATTGGTCAGGGACTTCGAAGTGAAGGAGCCATTGGGAAGTAGTGACCATAATACAATAAGCTTCAATCTGCAATTTGAGAGGGAGAGGGTACAATTGGAAGTGACAATATTTCTGTTGAATAAAGGGAACTATGGAGCTATGATGGAGGAGCTGGCCAAAGTTCAATGATGCAATACCTTAGCAGGGATGACAGTGGAGGAACAATGGCGGATATTTCTGTATATAATGCAGAAGTTGCAGGATCAGTTCATTCCAAAAAGGAAGAAAGATCCTAGGAAGAGGCATGGGTGGCCGTGGCTGACGAGGGAAGTTAAGAAACATATAAAGTTAAAAGAGAAAAAGTATAACATAGCAAAGATAAGTGGGAAAACGGAGGACTG
>NC_057716.1:23070850-23095376 GCF_004010195.1 Chiloscyllium plagiosum | reverse complement strand
ATGGTATTAGTGATAACATTAGCAAATTTGCTGATGATACTAGGCTGGGTGTCAGGGTGAAATGTGAGGAGGATGTTCGGAGATTACAGGGTGACCTGGACAGTTTAGGTGAGTGGTCAGATGCATGGCAGATGGAGTTTAATGTGGATAAATGTATGGTTATCCACTTTGGTGGCAAGAACAGGAAGGCAGATTACTACCTAAATGGAATCAATTTAGGTAAAGGGGCAGTACAGAGAGATCTGGGTGTTCTTGTACACCAGTCAATGAAGGTAAGCATGCAGGTACAGCAGGTAGTGAAGAAGGCTAATAGCATGCTGGCCTTCATAACAAGAGGGATTGAGTATAGAAGCAAAGAGGTTCTTCTATAGCTGTACAGGGCCTGGTGAGACCACACCTGGAGTACTGTGTGCAGTTCTGGTCTCCAAATTTGAGGAAAGACATTCTGGCTATTGAGGGAGTGCAGCGTAGGTTCACAAGGTCATTTCCTGGAATGGTGGGATTACCTTACACTGAAAGACAGGAGCAACTGGGCTTGTATACCCTTGACTTTAGAAGACTCAGAGGGGATCTGATTGAGACGTTTATGATTATTAAAGGATTGGACACTCTGGAGGCAGGAAACATGTTTCTGCTGATGGGTGAGTGCCGAACCAGAGGACACAGCTTAAAAATACGGGTAGACCATTTAGGACAGAGATGAGGAGAAACTTCTTCACCCAGACAGTGGTGGCTGTGTGGAATGCTCTGCCCCAGGGGGCAGTGGAGGCCCAGTCTCTGGATTCATTTAAGAAATAGTTGGATAGAGCTCTCAAGGATTGTGGAATCAAGGGTTATGGAGATATGGCAGGAACAGGATACTGATTAAGGATGATCAGCCATGATCATATTGAATGGTGGTGCGGGCTTGAAGGGCAGAATGGCCTACTCCTGCACCTATTGTCTATTGTATATTGTCTAAACCACATAGACTACAGTTCAAGAAGGTAGCTCACCATCAGTTTTTAAAGGGCAGTTTAGGATGGGAAATAAAAATGTTGCAGTTAAGGACCTGCCATTTAACTTCCACAGCCAATGTGAACCAGTCTGACTACTCTGCTCAGTGTGAGCTCTGGTTTCTAGCCTTGTTGGCTGTCTGAGTTAAGATGTTACAGTTCAGCATCTAGACTAGTCAGTGAAATGCAGTTATATCCTGATGAAGGTCTTTTGCCTGAAACGTCCATTTTTCTGCTCCTCTGATGCTGCCTGACCTGCTGTGCTTTTCCAGCACCACACTTTCTACTCTAATCTCCAGCATCTGCAGTCCTCACTTTTGCCGAGTGATATGCACAACCTGTGAATGGATCAAGAAAACACAGGACAAATTATGTGTAGTACAGGTACTGTATATAACTGTCTACTGAACAACCTTGGAATGACATTCTACCCAGTCACACTGTTGTGTTCCTCTCTGTTGTTCATCTCTCTATCAGTGACACTTCTTTACTATCTTTCACATATTGCAAACCCACAAGGAGCACTTAACTTCCACAGTAATTTGATAATTTATTACAGCTCTCAAAAATTGTCCCCTCCTTTTCTCTACCAAAATAAACAGTGATTTATCTACATTGTTAGAGGATGGATAATTAGGTGCTAGAAGACGGATGATTCTTCCTGCTCAAGAGAGCAATCTCCTAGTTATCGTGAGTGAGTTATGTAATGCTTCCTAATAGAGAAAGTAAGCAGTTTTTCATTGGTCTTTCTTTCGAATAATTTTCTGCATTCAAAATCTCACACATTTTTACTTTTAGAAAAACATGTGAAGGTAATGCCTGATTGCTGGCCTGAAATTTTAGGGCTGGTTCTCTGCTTGCTTTGATGGTTCAGCAAGTCAAATAGTGTGCTTTGCACCAACTGTTTCCACACACTGGCTACCACTGACCAATCTTGTTCAGTGCTCAGCATATCTTATTAAGTTGCCTCTAATGACACGTAGCTTATTGGAAGTAGTGGTCATGTATTGCCCACTAATAACAAAGCACCAAAACAGACCCTTCGGCCCAACTCATCCATGCCAACCAGACTCCCTAAATTGAACTAGCCCCATCTGCCTGCATTTGGCCCATGTCCCTCTCAACCTTTCCTTATCCAATACATGCCCAAATATCTTTTAAAAATTGTAATTATACTCACCTCTACCACTTCTTAGAGTCATAGTCATACAGCATGGAAGCAGACCCTTCGGTCCAACCTGTCCACGCCGACCAGATATCCCAACCCAATCTAGTCCCACCTGCCAGCACCCGGCCGATATCCCTCCAAACCCTGTCTATTCATATACCCATCCAAATGCCTCTTAGGATGTTGAAATTGTACCAGCCTCCACCACATTCTCTGGCAGCTCATTCCATACATGCACCCCCTGCTGTGTGAAAAAGTTGTCTCTTTGGTCTCTTTTATATCTTTCCCCTCTCACCCTAAACCTATGCCCTCTAGTTCTGGATTCCCCGATCCCAGTGAAAAGACTTTGTCTATTTATCCTATCCATTCCCCTCATAATTTTGTAAACCTCTATTAGGTCACCCCTCAGCCTCTGAAGCTCCAGGGAAAACAGCCCCAGCTTGTTCAGCCTCTCCCTATAGCTCAAATCCTCCAACCCTGGCAGCTTGTTCCATACGTGCACCATGCTGTGTGAAAAAGTTTCCCCTGAAGCCTCATTTAAATGTTTCCCCTTTCACCTTAAACCTATGCCATCTAGTTTTGGACTCCGCTATCCTGGGGACGAAAAACCTTGATTATTCACTCTGATCATGCCCTTCATGATTTTATAAACAGCTTTAAGGTCACCTTTCAGCTTCCTCTGCTCCGGGGAAAGAAATCCCAGCCTATCCAGCCTCTGCATCTAACTCAAACCCTCCAGTCTTGGGTAACCGACTTGTAAATCTTTTTTGCACCCTTTACAGTTTAATAACATCCTCCCAATAGCAGGGCGACCAGAATTGTGCACAGCACTTTAAATGTGGCTAAGCAATAAGTTGTACAGCCTTAATATAACATTCCAAGTCTGTACTCAATGCTCTGACTGATGAAGGATGAATAATTTTAGAAAAGCTAATGTTTATTTTTCTGTCAAGGAGCAAGAATACAAATGCATGAAAGTTATGTTATTGTCATGAAGAGCTCTGGTAAGATTTCATTGGGAATGCTTCTGTTCTGGAAGGATACGTTCAGTCCTGGAATGGATACAGATGCCCTAATTTACATAAAAAAGGCTAAATTGCAAAGATGGGCTGTATGGCCTCAGCTTGTAATCCTTGAGTATAAAAGTTTAAGGAGTGATCAAATTGAAAGACATAAAATTGTTAAATGATTTGAGGTAAGCAATGAGAAACTGTTTTCCAAGGTGGGGAGTCTAAGGCAGGAGGGTGTAATCTTAGAGCTAGGCTAATCAGGGATATTGTCGCAAAGCACTTCTTCACAATAAGGGTAGTGGCACACTGAACACTGGACACTGTCCCTTAACCAAAGTTTGAGGTTGTGTGTCATTCAAGAACTGAGGTTAATAAATATTTATTAAGCAAGGGTATTAATGAATGTGGAATGGAAAGTAAACTTGAATGAGATTGCCATGATCTAATTGCATGGTGAAACAAGCTCAAGAAGCTCATATGCTTGAACCTGAATCTAACTCCAGTGATCTTGTATGACCTTTGTGCAGTGCTGTAAACCTCCAGAGGCAATAGCAAGTGTCAGCCAACAACCACTTTTTTAGCAGATCTGGATGTGAGTGTGTACAGACAGGCACCAGAACTGTCCTGGGGAAATAGTGGGTTTGCGATCAGGGACATTCTACATCCAGAATACAAAGGAATTGGGAATGTGATATATATGACTTAAGAACAATAATGCCAAACCTTGTCTCTATGTATCCATTTGATACTGAACTAATATCAACTTGCCTTATTGGGTAGCACACTCTCCTGTGAACTCTGAAATCATGGCTTTAAGTCCCACTTCAGATATTTGAGCACACCATCCAGTTTAACTCTTCCACTGCAGTACTGAGGGCATGCTGCACTTGTGGAAGTGCTGTCTTTCAGCTGAGACATGTCTGCTCCACTGAGTGGTTCTAAAAGTTCCCATGGCACAGTTTCAGAGAAGAGCATGGGAGTTCTCCCAGTGTCTTGGCCAACATTTATTTCTTAACTAGTATCAGGCAAAGTCGATGATCCATTACTGATTAAATGTAAATTGCTAAATTCAAATTGTCTATCAATGTTTCCTCATTAGAATAATAATTCTTCAGAAAATCTTCATTGACTAGGGACTATTTTGAGTTATTCTTAGATCACGAGACTTTTTATTCAATCGTGGGATGTGGGAGTTGCAGCCTGGCCAGCATTAATTGCCCAATTCTAGTTACCCTTGAGAAGGTGGTGGTGAGCTGATTTGTTGAACCCCTGCAGTCCATGTGCTGTAGGTTGACACACAATTTTCGGTAGGGAGGGAATTCCAGGATTTTGACCTACTGACAGTGACAGAATAACAATATATTTTCAAGTTAAGATGGTTCATAGCTTGGAGGGAAACTTGCAGGTGGTGGTGTTCAATTGTATCTGCTGCCCTTGTCCTTCTAGATGGAAATGGTCATGGATTGGAACGTGCTGTCAAAGGATGTTTGGTGAATTTTTGCAATGCATCTTGTAGATAGTGATCACTGCTGCGACTAAGCGTTAGTCGTGGAGGGAGTAGATGTGCTGCCAGTCAAGTGGCCAGCTTTGACCTGGATGGTGTCAAGCTTCTTCAGTGTTGCACCCATCCAGGTAAGTGGGAGTTTTGCATCACACTCCTGACTTGTTTACTAACACCTTCCACCCCAACCTCAAATTTACCTGGACCGTCTCACACTCCTCTCTCCCCTTCCTAGACCTCTCCATTTCTATCTCAGGTGACCGACTCAACACGGACATTCACTATAAACCAACCGACTCCCACAGCTACCTAGATTACACCTCCTCCCACCCTGCCCCCTGTAAAAACGCCATCCCATATTCCCAATTCCTTCGCCTCCGCCGTGTCTGCTCCCAGGCGGACCAATTCCAATACCGAACAATCCAGATGGCCTTCTTCTTCAAAGACCGCAATTTCCCCTCAGACGTGGTTGACGATGCTCTCCACCGCATCTCCTCCACTTCCTGCTCCTCCGCCCTTAAACCCTGCCTCTCCAATCGCCACCAGGACAGAACCCCACTGGTCCTCACCTACCACACCAACCTTGGTGGGCGGCACGGTGGCACAGTGGTTAGCACTGCTGCCTCGCAGCGCCAGAGACCCAGGTTCAATTCCCGCCTCAGGCGACTGACTGTGTGGAGTTTGCACGTTCTCCCCTCAGACGTGGTTGAGGAAACCCTGCGTGGGTTTCCTCCGGGTGCTCCGGTTTCCTCCCACAGTCCAAAGATATGCAGGTCAGGTGAATTGGCCATGCTAAATTGCCCGTAGTGTTAGGTAAGGGGTAAATGTAGGGGTATGGGTGGGTTACGCTTCGGCGGGTCGGTGTGGGCTTGTTGGGCCGAAGGGCCTGTTTCCACACTGTAAAAGTAATCTAATCTAATCTAACCTCCAGATACATCGTATCATCCTTTGTCATTTCCGTCACCTCCAAACAGACCCCACCACCAAGGATACATAGAACATAGAAGAATACAGCGCAGTACAGGCCCTTCGGCCCTCGATGTTGCGCCGATCCAAGCTCACCTAACCTACACTAGCCCACTATCCTCCATATGCCTATCCAATGCCCGCTTAAATGCCCATAATGAGGGAGAGTCCACCACTGCTACTGGCAGAGCATTCCATGAACTCACGACTCGCTGAGTAAAACATCTGTCCTATACCTACCACCCCTTAATTTAAAGCTATGCCCCCTCGTAATAGCTGACTCCATACGTGGAAAAAGATCATCTGAAGCTTCCCTCACACCCACCTCAGTCCTGAACATTATACCCAAAAAGTTGACTTCTCCATCTCCTGATGCTGCCTGACATGCTGTGGTCTTGCAGCCTCCTGCTTGTCTACCTTGGATTCCAGCATCAGCAGTTTTTTGACTTTAATTCTTTAGATGGCAAGACTGTTCTATGAAGTGAGATTGGGCAAACTGGACCGTATTCTCTATTGTTTCAAAGAATGAAATATGATCTCAGAAACTTACAAAATATTTCAAGGGGTAAATATCACAGATACAGGCTCCTGATTGGGAAGTCTAGAACTGGGGTACACAATTTAAAAATAATGTAATGGCTACTTTAGTTCTAAGTGCAATATTCCAAAACCAAAAAGAATTCCCTTCTCTATTCCACATCGGTTTTGACTTAGCTGCGGCTTCAATTTCCAGTTTTAAGACTTTGATAGCCTCATCTTCATTTGTCATATAACTGAGCTTTCAGCTTCATACAAACCTTTCCCAAGTTATGGGTGTTACTCCACGCTCCCACAAGAAATTTTAGAAGCTTCTATCTGAAAGCCTAAAGCATTATCTTAACCTCCTTCCACCTATCGCATTCCCAACGCCCCTCCCCCAAGTCCCTCCTCCCTACCTTTTATCTTAGCCTGCTTGGCACATCCTCCTCATTCCTGAAGAAGGGCTAATGCCCGAAACGTCGATTCTCCTGCTCCTTGGATGCTGCCTGACCTGCTGCGCTTTTCCAGCAACACATTTTTCACTCCTGACTTGTGCCTTGTACATTGTAGATTGGCTTTGGGGAGTTGGGAGGTGAGTTACTGGCAGCAGTATTCCTAGCCTCTGACCTGCTGTGACCTGTTATCTTTATGGCAAGTCCAGTTGAACCTCTGGTCAATGGTAACTCTCAGGATGTTGATAGTTGGATATTCAAAGATGGTAGTGCCATTGAATGTCAGGGGGCAGTGGTTAGA
The DNA here is from genome assembly GCF_004010195.1 of Chiloscyllium plagiosum. NCBI lineage: Eukaryota > Metazoa > Chordata > Chondrichthyes > Orectolobiformes > Hemiscylliidae > Chiloscyllium > Chiloscyllium plagiosum. The sequence continues at coordinate 23,088,464 of NC_057716.1, read as the reverse complement.
TTGTCGCTTCTGGAGATGGCCATTGCCTGGAAATTCTGTGGTGCAAATGTTACTTGCCATTTATTAGTCCAAGCTTGGAAATTGTCCATGTTTTGTTGCATTTGAACATGAATTGGTTCAATCTCTGAGGAATCATGAATGAAGCTGAACATTCTGCAATCATCGGCGAATATCTCCACTTCTGACCTTATGATGGAGAGAAGATTATTGGTTACGCTGCTGAAGATGGTTGGGTCTCGGACAATAGTTTGAGAAACTCTTGCCGAGATGTCCAGGAACTAAAATGACTGACCTCCAACAACCACAACCATCTTCCTATGTACCAGGTATGACTCCAACCAGCAGAGACTATGCAATTGATACCAACTGAGCCCAGTTTTGGTAGGGTTCCTTGATGCAACTCTCAGTCAAGTACACCTTGATGTCAAGGGCAGTCACTTTCACCTTACCTCTGGAATTCAGCTCCTTTGTCCATGTTTGAACCTAAGACTGCAATGAGGTCAAAAGCTGCGTGGCCCTGGCAGAACCCAAACTGGACATCACTGAGCAGGTTATTGCTGAGCAGATGCCACTTGGTAGCACTGTTGATGACACCTTCCTTCACTTCATTGTTGATTGAGAATAGACTGGGGCAGTAATTGGCCAGGTTGGATTTGTCCCACCTTCTGTACCCAGGACATACCTGGGTGATTTTCCACATTGTCAGGTAGTTTCCAATGCTGTAACCATACTGAAAGAGCTTGGCTAGGGGAGCGGCAAGTTGTGGAGCTCAAGTCTTCAGTACTATTGCCAGAATGTTGTTAGGGCCCCTGTAGTATCCAGTGTCTCCAGTGTTTCTTGATATCACAGCATGAGTTGAAATAGCTGAAGACCGGTGTCTGTGGTGCTGGGAATTACTTAAAAAAGCCTACTTAAAAAGCCAAAATCTTCATTTCTGACTAAAAATTCCTGCAAATACTTGAGCCTTAACTTTTGCATTGATGAGTTGGGCTCTTCCAGTGAGTTGTTTAATTGTCCACCATCATTCATGACTGGATGTGGTAGGACTGAAGAGCTTAGATCTGATCTTTTGCTTGTGAGATTGCTTAGCTCTGTCTGTTACTTGCTGCTAATGATATAGTCCTGTTTGGTAGCTTCACAATTCTTAGGTATGCCTGGTACTACTGCTGTCGTGCCTTTCTGTACTGTCCATTGAACCAGGGTTGATCTCCTGGCTTAATGGTAATGTTGAGTGGGGGATATTGTGGGCTATGAGGTTGCAGATTGTGTTGAGTACAATTGTGCTGTTGTTGATGGCCCATTGTGCCTCATGAATGCCCAAACCTGATTTGCTAGATCTGTTCAAACTTTGTCCAGTGTGAAAGTGGGACATTGTCATCACAAGGACCATGCAATGGTCACTCTTACTAATAATGTCATGTACCTGCCTCTGCAGCGGGCAGATTGGTAAAGGTGAGGTCAAGTGTATTTTTCTCTCTTGCTTCCATCATCATCTCTTGCAAATGACCTAGCAGCTTTGATCTTTCGGACCCAACAGGCTCGATCATTAGTGCTGCTGCTGAGCTACTGTTGGTGGTCATTAAAGTACCCCACCCATACCACACTCTCTACTTTCTCCAAGTGTTGCTCAACGTAAAGGAGTACTGATTCATCAGTTGAGAGGCGATGGTACATGGTAATCAGCATGAAGTTTCCTTGTCCATGTTTAACCTGAAACCATGAGACTTCGTGGGATCTTGAGTCAATGTTAGGAATTCCCAGGCAACGCCTTCCTGACTGTACCACTATGCTCCCACCTCTGCTTGCCAGTGGAACACGACATCTCCAGGGATGATGAAGGTGGTTTCTGAGGTATTGTAAGATATGAATCAGTGATAATGACTTTGTCAAGCTGTTGCTTGACCAGTGCATGAGATAGCTCTCCAAATTTGGGCATGAACCCCAGATGTTGGAGGGTCCACAAAGCGGTTTCTGCCATTGTCATTTCTAGTGCTTAGGTCGATGCCAGTGCTCCGTTTGGTTTCATTTATTTCTTGATATTTCAGAGCAGTTGATACAACGGAGTTAGTTGCTAGGTCATTTCAAAGGCCAGTTTAAAGTTGACCACATTGCTCTGGATGTGGAGGTGCATGTGGGCCAGATTAGATGAGGATGGCAGATTTCCTTCCCTGAGGGCATTAGTGAGCCAGGTAAGATATTTTGACAATGATTTCATGGTCATCAGAAGATTCTTAATTCCACATTTTAAAAAAATGATTTAGTTAATTAAATTCAGCCTTCATCTCAAACTCTGGTCCCTAGAACATTAGCTGAGTTTCTGGATTGATAGTCTCGCGATAATGCTACTTAGCTATTGCTTCCCTCGAGTGACTCTTACTGAGGGATTATGTCCTGTAGAGTAAACTCCAGATTATAGGCATAGTATATGGGGATAAAAGCAGGGATTTAGGCTGGTTATATTGCAAATGGCAATTATTTTATATGGCCAGCAGGGAAGGGAGTGTTGCATTTCACGCAATTTGGTAATTATTTGCAGACTTGGGCATGTAGTATCATGAATTCACTATTGCTTTCCTGGTGTTTTGTGTACTATCAAACTGTTAATAGTCCATTGCAGACCTTACCATATGTTTAAATTAACAAACTCAGATTATTTTCTTCTTTTGCTATCCTTTTCACTGATATGCCACAGCTATCCTGAATGGTGAAGGAGAGAAGTATGTTCAGGGTGTAGTAATACTCTTGATCAGTTTGTTTCACGTGGCTGTCAGATGATAAGGGCAGTTGTCTCAATTTTGCTTCCCCATGAAGCAGACTATGCTTTGCATTAAACCCCTGTTCATCAACAAGGCTTTAGTTTGAAAGAACCCAGGGTTCCGTTCAGAATGCAGATGTTTCTCCTTGAAGGAGAACCATGGTTTTCAGTTTATTTCAAGAAAATGAGTTATCTTGGCAGAAGCAGTTTCTAGTTTCTGCAGCTTCCAACCTAGGAGAGTTTGGATAGTCATCTTCAACTTGTTGAAAATGAAAATGTTTAGGTCATCGGGAAGGTTCATGCCAACAAACTCTCAGGAATCATTCTTAAAACGAAAGGTCTCAACCGTCCAAAGGAAATAAACTGAAGAGCAGCAATTAAGTAAAGATTTAATCAGCTGAGATGGGTAATATTTCTCTGGAGTTAAGTCTGTGTATTAGACAGTGTTGGGAAATGGGTTGAAAATGTATTTTGGTGTTTGTGTTAAGCTCTTTCTAAACAAAACCTATACCAGGTTTGGCTTTATTTGCTTTGCTTCTTTTGTGTAATAAAATTGTTAAGTTCAAACATTTAGGCAGTGTTTAGATATTCACTTGCGATGCCAGAGCCTCCATGGCTGTGGGCTATGATCTGGAATATTTATTTATGTAGTTTAATTTTTGTTGCCTGGCATGGGCACAAAAGGCTGAATGACCTGCTAAACATCTGTAATAACATTTGCAGTCTCCTGTGAATATACTTGTGACTAACCCATTGCCTTGTGACTGGCCATTTCAACTCCCCCTCCCACTCCCCCAAGGACATGCACTGCCAAATCAAAGCCACCCAGAAGGACACCTCATCTTCTGCTTTGGGATCTTCAACCACACGGCATCAACATTGACTTCAGTAGTTTCCAAATTCTCCCCCCTAACCTAATCACATATCCAACCCTCCAATTCAGCACTGCCCTCTCGACCCGTCCTACTTGTCCATCTTCCTCCCCAACTATCTGCTTCACCCTGCTCTCCGACCTATCAGAATTACTTTCCAACCAACTTCCCCTCTCCACAAACTTTAATGCTTAATGTACTCAAATCAAATCGAATCTATGAATCCCCTTTCACCACTCCGGTATTAAGCAAATCTGTGTTTGATAACTTTGTCCATTTCCATGAGTCCTGCTGATAATTTGATTCTGATCTTCTCTGATCATTCTGTATAGCCCACCATTGGTATTTGGAGTCTTTCCTTTCTCAGGTTCGCTTGGCCACTTTCCCTTGATTTTTATTTTCCTTTCTATCATCAAACCTTTTTTTTTATTAAAACCTGTCTCTTGGATTAAATTTTCTGCTTGTTACCTAATTCATTTTTCCTTTGCAAATGCTGATTCCCAGTTCCAGCTATAATATGCCATGGGACTATTTTAATGCTAAAGGACTAAGTAGTTTAACTTTTCTTGTTTGCATCTTATGCCCAGAGGACATTCCCAAACTGTTTTATTTTTATTTGAAACTAGAATTAAATCTTTTTTCTGCAGTTTTGCTCTCTCCTTACCTGTCTTGTATTGTTTAATGATGATTTACTGAAGATGAGCTGATTCAGGCTTTCTGCAGTTTAAACATTTTGAATTAGATCTAGCTGAATTTGTATCGGCTAGCCATAATACTCGAGGTGTGTGGGCTGCGATTTAGGAGTGCGCAGACATTTTCTAGGTTTGGCTACTTTCCAGAATCTTGTTAAAACCTGCAGACCTGCAAAGGTTAGTGAATTTTAAAAAAGTCAGTCTAGTAGAATTCCACTTCAACTAGTACACCTCTATATGCACAATGTTGTAAAGCACTGAAGAGTGAATAGGAAAACTTGCATATATATAGTACTTTTAAAGTAATAGAACATTCATCTCTAGACTTTTGCAAGTGTTATCAGAGATTAGCTTGGGTGACCAAATGCTTGTTCAAGCAAATCAGTTTTCACAAGTATCTTAGAGGAGAGAGTGGTGGACAAGCAGATTTAGGGAGGAAATTCCGGACCATGAGGCCTTGGCACCTGGAAGTGCAGTCACTGGTCATGGAGCAGTTGAATTCAGGAAAGCATAAGGTGTCAGAATTTAATAACCTCAGTGGATCATAGGACTGGGTGAGATTGCAAAGTTGGGGAATGGGGAGGCCATGCAGGGATTTGAAAGCAAGGATGACAATTTTCATGAGATATTTGCAAGACTAGGAGATCAGAGAGCACAGGGCTGAATGGTGAAGATTATTGGTATATTTCTTCTTTACAAAAAAGCTTTTGTAGATCTATGCCATCTCTTCAAAAGCAACCATTGTGTAACTGCATTAAACATAATCCTGTTGAATCCATCATCTTGTTCATTGTGCTGTAAGGAGATGAGGATCAGCACCATAAAAAATAGGAACAGTTCAGTGCTAACAAATGATGCCGTCAGAGGCTGCATGGAAATTAGAAAAAGGGATTATTGATGTGCAAACATAGAAATGGGACTGTGGCAAGTCTCTGTTGTTTGTTGCGACCTTCAATGATAGAGCTGTAAAGGTCTGAGAGCATTTGACACAAGTAGCAGTTATTTATAGAACAGGTTGAAGGATAACATTTTGAGAGATCTTGGTCCATTTACCTGGTATTTTGAAGAATTGAGTAGTCTTACCTAGTTACATTCCTTAAAATGCACTATCTTCTGCATCTATTCTAAATCTCTGCTGATGGATGCATTTTCTTCCAGGAGTGATTCAATGCTCTGTTCGTGATTTAAATCGTACATCTCTCTTTTACATCTAATTTGTGCAGTGGCACAGCCACTTAACCACCCATTACATAGGGCATCAGGACATCACTCACCAACTCCTGTCAACAGACTCTTTGGTATATGCGTGTTGAGTTTTTGACCTTTTCATCTTGCCTGTCATTTCTCTGCTACTTTGCATGCGCACAACACCAGGTATGCTACAATTCTGTGTAAATGTTGTACACGAGCGGGGAGTGCACTCTTCAGGGAGTCCAACTCGTTCCTGTGCAGTTGTGTACTGCAGCCGAAGAAATGCAGTCCTGTAATTTTAGGCTGGGATCACAACTTTTCCTGTCAGTTTACAATGTGAAACCTATCTTGTGCAGGAATTTGTCAAGTGAAATGAGGAGGCAAATGAAACGTGAAATAACATTGAGAGTCAATCTTACAATGACTTCAAGATCCAAAAGAATAAGATTACAAGATGTATAATCTCATGATGGTTTTGTTACTTGATTACTTGTTTCCCACGACTTCTGTTAATATGTAATGTTGCTTAGTGATTGAATCCTCTTCTAACTTAAAGCTATTGAAAACACAGATGGAATAGATAAATTTATTTAATGTCTCTCACAACCTCAGATTTTCCAAAGTGCTTTGTTGAAGCAGTAAAGTACTCTGGATTATGGTCATTGTTGTAATGTTAAAAACATGGCAGTCAGATTGTACTGAGCAAGCCACCACCGACTGTAAAGTTATATTCACAGCTAATCTGCTTTTAGTAATCTTGTTGGCAGCTTAGATCCCGGACTCTTTTACATCTATCTGAGAGATAAATGTGAATCGCCGATTAACCTCGTCCAAAAGTAAGCACCTCCAACCGTGTAGCCCAATCAATTTCTTTCCATTGCAGCAGGAGACACTCAGGAAGACAGGAACACATTAGGGATATTTTAAAAGCGTCCATAAAAAGATCACACCTCGAATATTCCTTCAAAGCTGAGGAACCCACAGTCACTTGGAGGGCCTGCACGTGCTGATCATCATGCTAGCATATTGACTTCTGGTTCTGGAAACTTCTGCCACACATGAATCTTGAAAATTGAAAACAAAATTATAGGGAATGTAGCACATGACCCACTGATGCAAAGAATTCTGTAGCCTGTGGCTAACCAAAAGGGGAGAAGGTTTATTCTTGAGGGTGCCGAGCACATTGCAAGACTTTGTGAGAGGCATGCAGAAAGACAGTCGAGGTGTTGGACAGAAGTCTCAATCCTCCAAATCGACCACCTGCTCTGGAAGTGGCACAGTCTGTAGGTCCCCTATATTGGACCAGTCAAAAATCAATAAAACTAGATTGGAGGCAAGTCCTCCTTGATTCCAGAATGCTGCTGATAAAGAAGAAAACTCTCCCAGTACTACAATGGAGAGTAAAGGCTTTTATTGAAACTATTAGGATAAATTTTGGAGATTTGAGCTGTAGCCAATGCAACAATTCACATAATCACCACCTTTAGATCTGGACCCCTCCATATTGTTGTTGTAGTGTGTGTATTTATTTGGAGCAAAAATATGTGCACTCAACACTCCAGCAACCCAAAATATTACACCTACAGCAAAAGCAAAGCAGTAAGGCATTTGATCAATCTGTTTAAAGTTATGAAACTTATCTCCTCAGAATAGTTAGCATCTGGCATTCAGAGTTCCATCATGTGAGGAGAGTGGTTCTTTGCACAAATCAAATTATAGCAACCAGGATTTGTATTTTCATCACATTGCAGAGCTACATAAATATCAACAACTTGCATTTATGTAGCTCCTTTAATGTAGTAAGATGCCCAAAGGTGCTTCGTGGGAGCCTTATTGAATGTGCTTTGATTCAAGCTACATAAGGGAATATTAGGACAGGCTTGGTCAAAGATTTAAAAATATTCTGAATGGAGGAATGAGCACTGGAAAATCCGGTTGAGAGATGAAATACCAGAGCTCAAGGTTTAAACAGCTGGAACAATGAAACTAGGGAATGCACAAGACACCAAAATTATATGAGCTCAGAGATCTCTCAGGGTTAAAGGGCTAGAAGAGGCTACAGAGATTGGGAGAAAGGAGACTATGTAGAGATTTGAAGATAAGAATGAGATACATGAGCATGAGAGGCCACAAAGTTGGAAACTAGTCTACACTCGTGATTAGGGTCGCACTTTCTGGCTGGATATACTCCTGTAAGTTTCATGGCATGATTACAAATGTTTCTACCTATCTCCTCCTATTGGTTGGTTATCATTTCCATCAAGGTGGGCTATTCCTTTTCACTTCAATTGGGAAGTTGACAAGCTTTGGGTGACGCTTTCCTGGAGCAACATGTTTCTCCATTCCAAAATGTTTAGAAGTGACAAATAAAATGGGAAACAAAACATGAAAAATTTTATAGAATGTATAGCACGGAACAGGCCATTCGTGCAACCAGTCTGCGCTCTTCCTCCCATTGAATTATCAGTTCCCATCCTGTCCCGTATCTGTATTCTCTTTTTGCTCATGCATGTATAAGAGTCATTTCTTTCAGTTGCAAGTTTAATCTCTGCCATTATCTGTGAAGAAATTCTTTACGACCCTTATTCTCATTCTACTTCTCCATAATTTGTGAGCAGTGTGAAATTTTAAGCAGATGTTAGAAATCTGCTTGATTGGCAGCCCATCCACCACCTTCAATGTTCACTCCCTTCACCACTGACAAAGTGGCAGCAGTGTACACATCTCCATGGTGCACTGCCATAAATTTAAAAATCAGACAACACCAGGTTATAGTCCTCAGGTTTAATTGGAAGCACACTAGCTTTCGGAGCAACGCTCCTTCATCAGGTGAACCTGTTGGACTATAACCTGGTGTTGTGTGATTTTTAACTTTGTACACCCCAGTCCAACACCGGCATCTCCAAATCATGCCATAAATTTCTTAGGCTCCTTCAGCAGCACCTTCCAAACTTACAACTTTTACTATTTAGAATAATGTTTTTTCAACCAGTAAAGGTTGCACAGTTGGGACCTTGAGATTTGACATGCTTGCCAATGAAAAGTATCCACAGCTTTCTGATTAATGATGAGATCATTACCTCATTCTGATTTCTTTTGGAGGTTAGCAATGCAACACTGTCAGTGAAATCACTGAACTTGTGTCATAAAACATTTCTATTATGGTTAATCTAATACCAATATGCAAGTAAAAGTACACTCTTTGAGGTGAAAAAAGAAGTGAGGTTTTGGTTTTATTATGGTGAGACTAGAATTTTTTGACAAAATAATTGGTGGCATACCAGATGCAAAAGATTGAGAACTGCTGACCTGGAAGGACAGGGCAGCAGATCCATGGGAACACCACCACCTGCAAGTTCCCTTCTAAGCCCCACACCATCATAACTTGGAAATGCCTTGTTGCTCCTCTAGTGTCACTGGGTGAAAATCCTGGCACTCCCTCCCTTACAACACTTTGGGTCTTCCTGCACTCCACAGACTGCAGTGATTCAAGAAGTCACATCAGCATTACTTTCACAAGGGCAATTAGGGGTGATTGATAAATGCTAGGACACTCCTGTCCTATGGACAAATAACAAAATAGAAATATAGTGTTTATATTATGGATACTACACATGCATATGACACTCCACGTTTTGTCTAACTGAGGCTCGATCTGAATTTAACAGTATCTCAGTACTTTAATCCCATTACTGTGGAAATGTACTTACTTTGAACCCTTCATGGCATTCATCAATTATATTGCTGTTTTGGCAATTTATCTCTCGATTTCAAGATCTTATGGTCCTGTATCCCACTTAATTTCTTACCTTTCAAGCAATAAATGACCTCCTTATTCTTGCTATTAAGCAAACTCAAACTTTGCTACAAGGTATTTGATTTGCTACTAACCAACCTATTGTGTAGGTTTGACTAGAACTAACTTTATTGTGCTGCTGTGCACCACATTGCACATTCCAAATTGGTCTGTTTGGAAAATTATGATACTGGATCTCCAATTCTGTATCCAGATTAATTCTGTATTTAGTGAACAACAGTGATCCCTGCATTACACTTTTTCCACTTCCCACCAGTCCGAGATACTGTAATTAAACCTCCCTTCTTTTTGTCTGCTACCATCTTTCGGTTGATTCTGCTACTTTGCTCCAGGCGTCTGATCTTTATCATGTGTTTCTACTGTTATCAAAGGGTTGCTGAAAGTCCCTATTGACCACATATACTGCATTGTCTTTGTCAAATAATTTAATGCAGTTGATTAAAAATCAGCCTTCTACGGAGACACCATGATAATCAATTCATATTATAATCTGTCTGCAGGTTTTTTTCAGCAAAGATTCAAGTAGCTTTCCTACCACTGGCAATAAATGACTTCTAGTTTCCTGGCTTGGTTCTTTCACTTTGTTTGCCAATTCTATGACACTATACTTCTCCATCCACTGAATTTTAATCCCTGGTTACTGGGGCTTTGATCTCCTCGTGAGTTTCTCTGAATGTCTGGATGTGCAGTCCTTTTTACTTTCGGTTGATTTATTGCTCTACTACTTGTGTTCTGTGTCAACAGCTTTGATAAATTAACAATAAGGAAAGTAAAGCAAAAGCTGAAACAATGCTTTCGGATTGCTTGGGATGGAGGACAGGATGATACAAGTTCTGAGCCTTGAAGGACAGATGCAAGAATATGTTTCTATACGCAAACATGGATCAGTAACTGGGAGAGTTTGCAGTAGGTGCAGTTGAGATCAAGATAGTTAGAAAGCGGTCAAATGCTACGATGTTAAGCTGGTCTGGGCTGTTTTGAAGAAGAAAGGATCCTAATGGGTTTTTTTCATTATGCTGTTGTCTGTTGTCTTGACCTCTGCACTGCTGTGCACGTTCAGTGGACATTTGGGAAGTTGCACACGTGCAAACTATCTCTTTTTGCTTTATGTTTCTCTCATGGTCATCATGTGAACAAACCACAACCTCAAGTGATCAGAAAGTAAAATATGATTTCAGCTCCAGGTCTCACCCCACACAAGGTGTAGTAGTACACCAAATATTCTTCTTCATCTCTGGCATTTGCTAGTTGCTATGGTTTGCTGTCTAGTTATATAAGTGCAAAAATTACAAAATCAAGAGGACACATCAAAATAGCTAAGGAAATGTTGACATTTATCTCAAGCAGTCTCGATTACAAAAGGCTGGAAGTTATACAAGACTCTGGTTGGACACCACTTTGAATGTTACATTTAATTCGAGATACCACACCTATGGAACGATGTATTGTCTTGCAGCAGTAGAAGAGCAAGTTCACCAGAATCTAAATATAGAAGGCCAAAAGACTTCAATTGTAAAGGCAGGTTCCATAGATTAGGCTTACTTTTCACCAAGTGTATGTGATTAAGGATGATCTAATTGAGGCACTTAAGATGATTAAAGGATTTGAGTGGGTAGATAGAATGAAGATATTCCCCTCTGGGTGGGGCTGTGGCAGTATGGGGCTGCGTGCTGGAGTTGCAGAATTCTGAGCAAGGGAGGAGAATTTTAAAGTTGAAACTTAGGTGATTTCAGGAAGTACTTTTTCTACACATGCTCTAATGAAACCCCAGGCTCACCTCTCAAAAGGTTGTTAGGTTGAGGTCAATTGATTATTTCATGACAGACATTTGTTTAAAGGTAAGGGTATGAAGGGTTATGAAGCCAAATCAGGTAGATGATGTTTAAATGTGTATCATCTAATTGAGTGGTGGAACCTGCTTTTTGGTGATGGTGATGGCAGGGTGGAGTGGAAGTGGGGATGCTGCCATTTGCCTGCCCTTTTTTAAAATCAACAGTGCCTCTGAAGGCTGATATGTCATCTGAAGTTCTTCATGAAATTATGTTAATAATCACTTCCAATATTTGTTGATTCTTTTTCTGTCTCAAAGAATAGGATTTATTCTATATATACTCCTTTTGTCACATATACTCCATTGTCGGAATACAGTGGAAAAATTTCTACAATGTCTGCCTTCTTGGGGGCACACCTAAGCATAGCAAAGGTAGAGTTTCTTGTATCTTTAACAACAAGTTCTGACCAAAAAGATCACCAACTTACAACTTCAACTCTACTTCTTTCAACACTAACATCTTGAGTTAATTGCCATTGTTAACGTAACAAAAGAAGTCAAGATAATACGCATGAGCATTATCAAGCAAGATTTGACACCAAGCCTGAATAAGGAGAGTTGAGGGATAGGATTTTTGAGCTTCTTTGAGAACAGTCCTGTCCAACCTGCTGAGTATGTACCACCTTTTATTCATAACATTTTATTTCTGAGTGTGTGAAAAGTGTTGCAATCTATTATTGGTTAAATTAACTTCTGCAAGAGCATTCTTCACATACCACAAGGTTCTTATAGACCATATCTTGATGTATCATTCATGGCTGAGAAATTGTCACTTTTTTTTCAACCTTTTGACTTCTACCTTCAGTGCTAGTAGAACAAGTTCTGCATAATTATTGAAATCTAAGTAAGCTTGCGAGCTTGAAGGTTTATTTTAGACGTTTCGTCACCATACTAGGTAACAAATCTATTTTTAGTCACTTTGCTTCTGCATATCTCACAAGGGCTTACTGTATGAGCATTTAAGCACTACAAACATGCATGAGATTTCCTTCACACAATAGGAAATGGTTACTGTTTTATGAATTGCTGTTACTTACAGCTTCCATCTTATGCTATATATGGGCTATGAACTTAACTGAGTAAGTCCATATAAATCAGAAGACCTGAGAAACATAAGCAGTGCACAGCATGTCATAGATTTCTCATCATCATTTATATTAATGACAAACAACAGTGGACCCAGCATTCATCAGGCGTCCAGTCTGAAAAACAACCCTCCACCTCCACCACCATTTTCTGTCTCCAACCGTTAAGCCAATTTTGTATCCAATTAACAAGCTCTTCCTGAATCCCAAGTGATTTAACTTAACTAACCAGTTTACCATGTGAAACCTTGTTAAAGGCTTTGCTAAGGTCCATGTAAACAATGTCTACCGCTCTATCAGTTCATCTTTTTTTTTGGTCAGGTCCTCAAAAAGTTTGGATGTTAATTTAGGAAGCATGGTTAGTAAATTTGCAGGTGATACCAAAATTGGTGATGTAGTCGACAGTGAAGAAGGTTATCTAAGATTACAAAGGAATCTTGGTTAGTTGGGCCAATGGACTAAGGAGTGGCAGATAGAGCATAATTTGAATAAATGTGAGGTTTTGCATTTTAGTAAGATGAACAAAGGCATAACTTGTACAGTTAGCTGTAGGGCCCTGGGTACTGTTGTCGAAAAGGGAGATGTAGAGTTCAAGTGCACAGTTCTTTGAATGTTGTGTCACAGGTAGATTTTAAGATGATGTTTGGCACACTTGCTTTTATTGCTCAGACCATTGAGTAGAGGAGTTGGGATGTCATGTTGCAGTTGTACAGGATAGTGGTGAGGCTGCTTTTGGAGTACTTATTCTTGTATGTTTCAATCAAGTTGCCTGTGATTCTTAACTCCAGCGGGTATAAACCTAGGCTGTCAACCCTTTCTTCATACGACAATTTACCCATTCCATGGTATTAATCTGGTAAATCTTCTTTGGATTGCTTCCCGTGAATTTAAATTCTAAAGAGGTCAATTCTGTACACAGTACTCAACTAAGGTTTTACCAGTGTCCTGAAGTATAACCTTTGTATTCAATTCCCCTTGCAATGAACGATAACTTTCTATTAGCATTCCTTCTGTTGTTAGCTGTTCCTGCATACTAATGTAAGTAATGCATACTCTTGGAACCAGATCCATTTGCATCACAGAGCTCTGTAATCTCACAACATTTAGATCATATGATTTGTTATTCTTTCTGCCAAAGGGACAATTTAACATTTTCCCACATTATACTCCATTTGGTCAGAATTTTGCTTTGTGACCTAACCTATCTCTATCCCTTTTGTAATATCCTTTTGAGCTTTTTCACAATTTGCATTCCTACCTATGAACCAGAGTGCTTAGAAAATCCTAGTATGACCAGACACAGTCGATGTGATTTTCTGGGAAAACAAATCTATTCAAGTACTTGAGGATGAAATGAGCAGAGTGGATAAAGGAAAAGCAGTGCAGTAATATATTCGTACAGTCAGTTCTTGTGCAACCCTGTGTTATAGAAAAATAGCAACAGGACTTAAAGTGTTGGCGATGTAATCGTGTTATAGCCAACATAGGCTTTAAAGGTTTACGCGTTAGAAACAGCGTCCCAATTCATCAATCGCGTTACAGCGAATTCGCATTAACGAAATGTGCGTTATAGCAGGACGACTTGTATTCTGAAAAACCAGTTGATGAAGGACCACAGAAATGGTTGTATTGTATGGGAAAGGTTCATGAGATAGGGAGGAATATATTGCCATAGGTTGTGAATTGATCGAAGGACAGAAAACAAAGTAGGAATAAACAACTCATCTTCAAATTGGCAGAGTATTTGTTGTGAGGTGTTACAAGGGTCAGTAAGAAGTTTTCCTCCTCTCTCTACAAGAATCTCAGGGAGTCTCTCTCCCACTGCAACTCCCAGGTCATTTCCTCTGCCCTGAAGCTCTTCAACCATGTCCTGAAACAAACCGCTACTATAGCCACATTTGCTCAACACTGTCTCCTTGACTTGTCCGACCTGCATAGCTCCTTTTCCACCTATCCACTCCACCCTCTTCTCCCTGACCTATCACCTTCATCTCCTCCCCCACTGACCTATTGTACTCTATGCTACTCTCTCCCCACCCCCACCCTCCTCTAGCTTATCTCTCCACGCTTCAGGCTCTCTGCCTTTTTTCCTGATGAAGGGCTTTTGCCCGAAACGTCGATTTTGCCTGTCCTTGGATTTTGCCTATCCTCGGATGCTGCCTGAACTGCTGGACTCTTCCAGCACCACTAATCCAGAATCTGGTTTCCAGCATCTGCAGTCATTGCTTTTACCTCAGGAGTGCCTTCCTGTCTCTCAACCCCCTCCCCCTCCTTTAGATGTTCCTGAGAGGTTACCTTTTTGATCAAGCTTTTTGTCACTTTTCTGAATATTTTGCGACTGTCGAACTATTCTTCCGTGAAGCATCTTGAGATGTTTGACTATTGGTGTAATTTGTCTGGTATTAATGCAAGATTTTTCAAAATCTAGATGTTTTATGAGCTTGGATCTGCACAGTGTAAGGAATCCTGACAATGGTTCTTTGTGTATTGCAATAAATTTTGGGAAAGCAACAATACAAACTTTTATTTCTTTCTGCTTCTGTTATAAAACGCTAAATCAGAGGTGATCTTTTATATGTGAAAATAATTCACATTATTACTTTAGAAAAACTAATGTGTGGAGAATAATGGGCACAGAGGGCATTCTGCTGTTAGCATCAGGATGTCACCTTGATGAATAAGAAAAAATGAATTGTGCTAAGTTTCTATTGATAATTTCTAGGTGAGACATAATGGGGTTTGTAGTTTAACCTTGATCAAGACTGACATCCTTTCACAGGACTCACCAATAAAATCTGATAGTGGGTGTTAGAACAAAGACACCTGGGGTTCAGGTACACAATTCATTGTAAGTTGCATCACAAGTAGACAGAATGGTAAAGAACACATTTTGCATGCTTGCCTTCATTGCTGAGATCGTTAGATATAGAATGAGGGCATCATGTTGCGGTTCTACAGGACTTTGGTGAGACCACCTTTGGAGTACTGTGTACAGTTCAGGTTGCCCTGCTATAGGAAGGATATTATTAAGTTGGAAAGGGTTCGGAAAAGATTCACAAGAATGTTGCCAGGACTTAAGGGCTTGAGTTATAAGGAGAGGATGGATAAGCTGCGATTCTTCAACTGGAGTGTGGGAATTTGAGGGATGACCTTATCGAGGTTTATAAAGTCATGAGGGGCATAGATTAGGTGAATAGCAAGGGCGTTTTCCATCTGGTAGGGCAGTTTACAACCAGAGGGCATAATGTTAGGGTTGAGGAGAAAGATTTAAAAGGGGCCTGAGGGGCACTGTTTCCACACAGGATGGTTTGTATGTGGAATGAACTGTCAGCGAAGTGGTAGATGCAGGTACAGTTACAAATTTGAACGATATTTGGATAGGTACGTGAATAGGAAGGGTTTAGAGGGATATGGTCCTCGCAGACAAATGGGGCTTGTTCGTCAGCATGGACAAGTTGGACCAAACGGTCTGTCTCCATGCTGTATGAGAATTTAGATTTGAGCAACTTGTAGAATTTGTTTGTTAAAATAGAGGCCAAATTTAAACTTTTATTTTGCCACTTGTTGATGATGTGCTGTTAAGGTTACCTAACTTATATATCAATAGATTGTACTGTATTAATTCCCGATTATATAATTGAATAAATGGCCATTCGAAAAGACAGTTGTGGAAGGGCTGATAATCCTTAGCCACAAAGATTTTTATTCTTCCCAAAAAGATTCAGTTATTCTTGTGGTGATGCTGTAGAAAACCTTTTGGGTTACTTTTATTGATTGTGAAATTTTGCACCATGTCAGTACAGGTGGGCGGCACGGTGGCACAGTGGTTAGCACTGCTGCCTCACAGCGCCAGAGACCCGGTTTCAATTCCCGCCTCAGGCGACTCTCTGTGTGGAGTTTGCACGTTCTCCCCGTGTCTGCGTGGGTTTCCTCCGGGTGCTCCGGTTTCCTCCCACAGTCCAAAAATGTGCAGGTTAGGTGAATTGGCCAAGTTAAATTGCCAGTAGTGTTAGGTGAAGGGGTAAATATAGGGAAATGGGTCTGGGTGGGTTGCGCTTCGGCGGGTCGGTGTGGACTTGTTGGGCCAAAGGGCCTGTTTCCACACTGTCAGTAATCTAATCTAATCTATAGGTCTTCCTCACCAAAGAGAATGTTGGCGCAAGCTGACCTTTGGTTTAGTTGTATGTAATTTGACCTTTGGTTTAGTTGTATGTAATTTGAAGTGATCTGTTTGGACATGTTATTACTCACTGCTGGGGTTGGTGGGACATTAATGTTGATGTGGCCCAGAAGCAGGGACACTGCCACTGTGCCACAGAGTCTTTTGAGTTACTTATAGCATTCTTTAGAGTACAGCGACCCTTGTGTTATTCCGGCAATGAGCCTTCACCATGGTGAGACACAGCTTCTCACTTCTGTACCTTATAACCTCCAAAACATATTACTTTAACTAGCCCATAAGAAACTCCCATAGCGAACTTAGCTGCAGAAGGTGTCTGTGGCTGGAGAATCAAAGGTGTTGCAACAATCATTGCCGACTTCAATCTGTTAGCCTTGAAAATTAGTTTGTAGAGTGCATTTGGGACAATTTCTTCTCATGTTCTGCAGCCATCTGGGTGCAGGCTCTTCTCTTTTAAAAACAGAAATTGCAGGAAAAACTCAACAGATCTGGGAGCACCTGTGGAGAGAGTTAACATTTCAAGTCCAGTGTGACGACTTCCGAACTGAAGGGAGCTGGAGAGATGGTGGGTTTTTGGCTGTAGAGAAAGAAGGGAAGGAGGTGTTCAAGAGCAAAAAGCAAAATGAATGCTATATTCTTATAGGTTTGGGTTACTGCAGATTATATCTGCCATAAATGCTGTTGGATGCAAATCTTATCAGATCGAATGGATCAGTTGGAGAGACAGTTAGCAGCAATGAGGAATTTGCACAGTAACAGTATGTGATGGATGCAGTTATACAAAGGGGGAAAAGTCTCAGTTACAGTCACACAGATGGGTTAACTCCAGAAAAGGTAAGAGAGGTAGGCAGCTAGTGCAGGAGTCTTTTGTGGATATACCCATTTCAAACAGGTATGCTGTTTTGGAAAATGTAGGGGGTGATGGATTCTCAGGGGAATGTAGCATGAACAGCCAAGTTTCTGGTATTGAGACTGGCTCTAATGTAACGAGGGGTACGTCGGGTTCCAAGAGATCAATTGTGTTAGGGGATTCTGTAGTCCGAGGTACAGACAGACGTTTCTGTGGCCAGCAGAGAAAAAGCAGAATGGTGTGTTGTTTCCCTGGTACCAGGATCAGAGAGGGTGCAGAATGTTCTCACGGGGGAGAGGCACCAGCAGGAGGTCATTGTCCACATTGGAACCAACGACATT
>NC_057716.1:23013972-23069689 GCF_004010195.1 Chiloscyllium plagiosum | reverse complement strand
AGGGTATTCCCGGAAATACATCCAGGGAAGTTATTTTGGTGGAACTGAGAAATAAGAAAGGGATGATCACCTTATTGGGATTGTATTATAGACCCCCTAATAGTCAGAGGGAAATTGAGAAACAAACTTGTAAGGAGATCTCAGCTATCTGTAAGAATAATAGGGTAGTTATGGTAGGGGATTTTAACTTTCCAAACATCGACTGGGACTGCCATAATGTTAAAGGTTTAGATGGAGAGGAATTTGTTAATTGTGTACAAGACAATTTTCTGATTCAGTATGTGGATGTACTGACATACTCTTGGGAAATAAGGCAGTGCAGGTGACTGAGGTGTCAGTGGGAGAGCATTTTGGAGCCAGCGACCATAATTGTATTAGATTTAAAATAATGATGGAAAAGGATAGACCGGATCTAAAAGTTGAAGTTCTAAATTGGAGAAAGGTCAAGTTTGATGGTATTTGGCAAGAACTTTTGAAAGCAGATGTTCGCAGGTAAAAGGACAGCTGGAAAATGGGAAGCCTTCAGAAATGAGATAACAAGAATCCAGAAAAGGTATATTCCTGTTAGGGTGAAAGGAAAGGCTGGTAGGTATAGGGAATGCTGGATGACTAAAGAAATTGACGGCTTAGTTAAGAAAAAGAAGGAAGTATATGTAAGGTATAGACAGGATAGATCGAGTGAATCCTTAGAAGAATATGAAGGAAGTAGGAATATACCTAAGGAAATCAGGAGAGCAAAAAGGGGACATGAGATAGCTTTGGCAAATAGAATTAAGGAGTATCCAAAGGGTTTTTACAAATACATTAAGGAGAAAAGGGTAACTAGGGAGAGAATAGGGCCCCATAAAGATTAGCAAGGCAGCCTTTGTGTGGAGCCGCAGAAAATGGGGGAGATACTAAATGAGTATTTTGCATCCGTATTTACTGTGGAAAAGGATATGGAAGATATAGAATGTAGGGAAATAGATGGTGACGTCTTGCAAAATGTCCAGATTGCAGAGGAGGAAGTGCTTGGATGTCTTGAAACAGTTAAAGGTAGATAAATCCCCAGGACCTAATCAGGTGTACCCGAGAACTCTGTGGGAAGCTAGAGAAGTGATTGCTGGTCCTCTTGCTGAGATATTTCTATCATTGATAGTCCCGGGTGAGGTGCCGGAAGACTGGAGGTTGGCAAACGTGGTGCCACTGTTTAAGAAGGGTGGTAAGGACAAGCCATGGAACTATAGACTGGTGAGCCTGACATCAGTGGTGGGCAAGTTGTTGGAGGGAATCCTGAGGGACAGGATGTACATGTATTTGGAAAGGCAAGGACTGATTCGGGATAGTCAACATGGCTTTGTGCATGGGAAATCATGTCTCACAAACTTGATTGAGTTCTTTGAAGAAGTAACAAAGAGGATTGATGAGGGCAGAATGGTAGATGTGATCCATATGGACTTCAGTAAGACGTTCGACAAAGTTCCCCATGGGAGACTGATCAGCAAGGTAGGAGACAGAGAGTAGTGGTGGGGGGTTGTTTTTCAGACTGGAGGCCTGTGACCAGTGGAGTGCCACAAGGATCGGTGTTGGGTCCTCTACCTTTTGTCATTTTCATAAATGATTTGGATGTGAGCATAAGAGGTAGAGTTAGTAAGTTTGCACATGACACCAAAATTGGAGGTATAGTGGATAGCGAAGAAGGTTACCTCAGGTTACAACAGGATCTTGATCAAATGGGCCAATGGGCTGAGAAGTGGCAGATGGAGTTTAATTCAGATAAATGCGAGGTGCTGCATTTTGGAAAAGCAAATCTTAGCAGGACTTTATACACCTAATGGTAAGGTCCTGGGGAGTGTTGCTGAACAAAGAGACCTTGGAGTGCAGGTTCATAGCTCCTTGAAAGTGGAATTGCAGGTAGATAGGATAGTGAAGAAGGCGTTTGGAATCTCGAATCAGAGTACATAATTACAGATTAAGGGTTTGAGTGTTTAAGACAAGACAGTGATGAGAAGATTTTTTTTTCTCTGAACGTAGTGAATCTATGGAATTCATCTGTTATAATCTTCTTAATTTCTTAGATTTTGGAAGTGTCCCAGTGAATAAAAATAGTCAATGTATTTATTCATGAAAGAAGAAAACTAAAGGCTAGTTGGTCTAATACTTATCATTGGAGAGGTGCTAGAATCCATAATTTTATGGAGGATATTGGAGGATACCTGAGAAATCAGAAAATGAGCAGACAATAAAACATTATTTTGTGAAAGGGAAATTGTGTTCATCTGATTTTTAAAAATTTTTTTGATGAAATACCAAACAAGTGTTAAAGGGGAACCTATAGATCCGTTCTCCTTGGATTTCCAACAAGCATTTAATCAGATGCTACATCAAAATTACTACACAAATCACAGCTCATGGGTGTGAAGGTGGGAATGGGTGGGGGCGGGGTGGAGAATTGGGATCGGTAGCAGCAGTAGAACATGTTAGTATGGATGAAGAATGAGTTGGCCAACAGAATACAGAGCTAAGTGTTTTTTTTAATTTGCTAGCTGTACCAAATGGAGTGCAGCAGACATTGTAAATATTGAAGCCCATCACAATCTATATCAATAACTTGAATGATGGAACCAAATGTACATCTGTTACATTTATCATGGCACTAAGATAGATAGGAAAGTTAGTTGACAAGAGGCGATAGAGATGGAAAATGGATAATTGATAAGTTAATTGACTGAGCAAACAATCAACAAATGAAGTCTAGTGTGGGAAAATATGAACTTGTCTACATGAGCAAGAAGAATAGAGAAGTAATATACTATTTACATGGAGCAAAATTGAAGAAGTTGGTGATATAGAGGGACCTGGTTCATGAGTCAAAAAAGTTAACATGCAGGTTCAGCAAAAGACTAGGAATGGAAATGTAAAGTTGTGATTTTGTGCAAGGAGAATTGAATATGAAATGATTGTTTTGTTACTGCTGCTCACGACACTGGCGTGACCTCATCTGGAGTATTGTGATCAATTTTGATTGTCTTATTTGAAAGTACGTCTCATTTTATTAGAGGCAGTCAGAAAAGATACACTCATTTCTTGTGAGGAAAGGTTAATCAGGATTGGAGTGTACCTGTTGATGTTTAAAAGAATGAGCAGTTATCTTATTGAATCAGGACTTGACCAGGAGAGTGGTTTCCCTTGTATTGGGGACTAGGATGAAAGGATACAGTCTAAGAATCAGGTGAGGAGAATTTTTTTTTTCTTTGAGCATTATTAGTCTGTGGAATTCTCTTTTTCAGAAATCATTGGAGATTCATTCAGCAAGAAAATGGGGTTGAGTGTGTACAACAATTCCAATGCAGCTGATTTTATAAGAATTGCCTGAGATACTTAAATTTTCTTAGAACAATTTCCCAGCATCTAGAACTCTTCAAAAAAAGTCTCCAACTCTGAATTAAAGTTGGAGATTGCAGAGGGTTGTGAACTTAAGTCTGTTAGTTACCATGGAAGGTTGGATGTTAAAATCTTACTCTAATTCCTGAGTAAGTATTAAACCGAACACCCAGCCATCAACATTGGCGCATAGGCCAATACACAGCTCCTCAGCCCCTCTGTGATGCATTCTGTTCTCCTGACCTGATAAACCCTATTCCCATGAACCAAAACCCTTCACCCTCTTACATGACACCTTACTACCTCACCCACCTGCCTCCCAACTCTTGAACCCACGTGACACCTTTACCTCTCATTCACCCTGCACCTGCACTCACCTTTACATGCTTACTTCTTTCTCAGTAGCTGTCATTGTGGCTACTGGACATTTAAATGACAGGATAAGACATGCTTCCCACTGAAAGAGTGAGAGTGGGTTCCACACTAATCCACTCCACGTTGATCCCTGAATTGTTCTCTATAGAGTTGATAGGAAATTCCTGGGTAGAACTGATTAAAAGTATGTATATTTTTAATCTAATAAGGGTATAAAGTATTGTTTCCAATGCTGATCAGAGTTTCTGCACTCTTTAGAACCTGTGGGGCATTTGCATTTGTCTTTGTCCCTTCTAGTGAGGCTGAGGTTGGAATGGAGTATATTTGTTCTTTGCAAATCTATCTATAAATTCATTGAAGTTAATGTTTCGCGTACTTGATTGTACTATAGACTGCTATAACTTTTTCCTTATCGTCCTCCCTATCGATGACGTTTCTGACAGGGTGGCTGTTTGATGGTTGAGTGGAAGGACTGAAAAGAAAAAGCAATCTACTCTTGTGTGCTAAGGTCTGGGAAAGGCTGTTGGCCTTAGCTTGGAAATCATGCCTGGCTTCTCGAAATGCTTAAGACTGAACAGAATCTGTCTTGAATCAATTGAAATTGTAGTTTTTATTCCTCACTTCATGCATGCTTCATTGCATGCATTTCCTATGGTAACAGCAAGAAAGTACTTATTTCAAGCGTGGACAGAATCGATTTGAGGGCTCCCAGCCTGGGACCTAATCTGTTTCATTAATGCTAAGATTAATATGTTACATCTTATTTTCTCCCTGCTATCACTTTTCCACTCTTCTTTATATTTCCCTCTGTTGCATCATCGCCTGAAAATTCTAATTGCGTTCATCAATCATGTCTGCCTGCTTCCCACTTCCACTGCCCAACGTCAGGGTCTTTGTATTTACAATTTTGCCTTTTGGGCTCTGTTAATTTTAATGGTACTTATTCCCCAAACTCATTGGTTACACTCAGGTATAGCTATTTTCCTTTGGTTTCTTTTCCTTGTTCATGCGCAGAGCCGCATAAATCTCAGTCATGGGTTATAGTTCAGAGTCTAACCTTATTTTGCACACAGGGTACTTTGCACCAATATGCTGAGATGGTAACTTTCCAATCAGAAGAGTATTGACCAACTAGTATTTTCTACAGCATAAATGAAAAGGAGAGAATAATTCACTTACTTATCAGATGTTTTTTTTTCTTTGAGATGCTTTCATGTTGCTACAGTTCTTCGTTTAACGAAAGGGCAAAATTTGTTACTGGAACTGCTGACTACTATTTGCAATGTTAAATAAACTTTAACAGATTAACTTAACAGAAGTAGAGCATTAAGTCATTTGAAAAAAGGGTGAACCTTTTCAACCTGTGCATGATAATATAGAATAACTCTTAAATACTTGTTTATTGCTGTTTGGTAGTGGAACATGGGGCCAGAGGAGGATGCAGGCGGGCAAACACACAGACAGGCAGGCAATAATGGTAAGGAGAAATTAAAACTGGATAGATGAAACCCAATAATGTTGTTGTGGGCAAGATTCAGAGTTTGTTGTCATTATTCCAGTTAGATCCAAAGAGAGCCAAAAGACATGAAAGAGAGCAGGCAAATTCAAGAGATTTGATTATTCCTCCTTGGCAATATTCTTTATGCACAATGTTGTACTGACAACTTTACTTAGTGGACGCCAGCACAAACTGAGACATTTGTAGCTGTAACCTGTATTTCAGTCGGACCTTTAAAAAATGTAAGACATAAAAAGAATTTGCATAGAGACCACTCCGCCATTAAATTTGATTATGGCCAAATATCTGTCTCCCACATTATTGTGATATCCCTTGATTCCCCAAGACACTAAAAATCTATATTGTCACTTTGAATACCTTCAACAATGCATCTAAAATTTGCAATCATATCAGGAGGATATGATCACATTGGAGGGATAAAAAGGGACCAAATAGACAATTTTTTCACACAAGGAGAATGAGCTGCCAGAGGAAGTGGTGGAGGCTGCTATAATTACAACATTTAAAAGGTATCTGGATGGGTATATGAATAGAAGGGATTTAGAGGGAGATGAGCCAAATGCTGGCAAATGGGACTAGATTAATTTAGGATATCTGGTTGGCATGAACAAGTTCGGCTGAAAGGTCTGTTCCATACTATACATCTCTCTGACTCTGACTGTCCCCTCGCCTGAGATATGGTGACCCTCCGGCCATCGCCACCAGTGGTTTCTCTCATGCTCTCGTGTTCTCAGTCCCTGCTGAGGGAACAGCCCTATGCTCTAGTAAGACTATGGCAATTGCACCTTTACCTTTCACCTTCTAATATCATAGCAGTGTGACCAACCCTTGACATCAATCTAAATGAAATGAAATTAAATACTGCAAATCTCCAAGAAGACTTAAGGGTTCAGGTGCATAAACCTTTAAAATGCCAGAAGCAGGTGCAGAAGGTAATCACGAAAGTTTATGGTTAGGTACTACTTGGAATACTGTGAACAGATCTGGGCAACATACCTTAAGGATATAATGGTATTGGGGAAGTATAAATTGATTTACAAGAATGATAGCTGGACTTCAGGGTTAAGCTACAAGACGACAAATTAGGCTTTTTTTTCCAGAATTTAGAAGGTTAATAGGTGATCTGATTGAAATCTTCAAGGTAGTAACAGAAGAAGGCAAGTTAAATAAACTATTTCCACTGGTTGGGGATTAAAAAGTCATAGAGGTGCACGGAAACAGACCCTTCGGTCTAATTTGTTCAGATAGCCTAAATTAATCTAGTCCCATTTGCCAGCATTTGGCCCATATCCCTCTAAACCCTTCCTATTCATGTGCCCATCCAGATGCCTTTTAAATGTTGTAATTGTACCAGCCTCCACCACTTCCTCTGGCAGCTCATTCCATACACGCACCACCCTCTATGTGGAAAAAGTTGCCCCTTCAGGACCCTTTTAAATCTTTCCTCTGTCACCCTAAACCTATCTGCTTGAACTTTTCTTGAAACTAGATGTGAACACTGCATTCACTGAGTAATGTTCTCTTAATAAACGAATCAAATAAACAAACAAGCAATTAAATGATTATTACAAGTGAATTTTCCTTTTCATTTCATGATTGTAGGAATATAATCTGTGTGTTACAGCAGTTTATGGTGTGTTTCGGAAGCAGATGCTTGTTTTCATGGCTGGGTCTTCCTTTATGGAGATGATGGGAGAACACTTACTATTTATTTCCAGGGGCTCTTTGGTGAAGTGCTCCCTGGGGAGTTTAGCACTAGAACATCTTGTTATTAATACAATTACTGTCACACAATGTTCCATATGCCCTGTGTTTTACTGTATAGTCTTCAGATAAAATCTTTTAGATCGTACAGGGAAGTAAAAGTCTAGGAAAAATGCATAAAATCCCTGACAACTGATGTGGGCCTTTGGATGGATCCCTCTGAATTTGTTGACCCCAGTCGGTAGTGGCAATTGTGCCTCAGTGACCCTTGGCTTGGAAGGAAAACTAAGTCAATCTGCTCTCGCAGATTGTTGTGTGATGCCTTCCAGAAGTTGGGGTATTGAATGATGAGTGATACGAGATCACTCATAGGAACAGGGCCATTCAACCCCTCAAGCCTGTTTTGCTATTCAGTTAGATCATGGTTGGTCTGTAGCCTAACTCCACATACCTGTTTTTGGCTCATGTCCCTTAATACCTTTGCTTAACAAAAACCTATCTATCTCAGACTCAAAATTACCTACCGATCCACCATCTGCTGCCATTTGTCTGCGAATTAGAGCCAGACTATTCAGGAGAGATGATGTGTAGAGGTGCTTCCTAACAGCTCTCCTGAATAGTCTGGCTCTAATTCCCAGACTATGTCCCCAAGCTCTAGAATCCTAGTTCTTGATAGGATAGTGAAAAATGTGTTTGGTATGCTTTCCTTTATTAGTCAGTGCATTGAGTACAGACGTTGGGAGGTGGTGTTGCGGCTGTACAGGACATTGTCAAGAGTGGGGTGCTGGAAAAGCACCGCAGGTCAGGCAACATCTAAGGAGCAGGAGAATCAATGTTTCAGGCAAGAGCCCTTCATCAGGAATCATTGGTTTGGCACTTCTGGAATTTTGCATGCAATTCTGGTCTCCCTTCGACAGGAAAAATGTTGTGAAACTTGAAAGGGTTCAGAAAAGATTTACAAGGATGTTGCCGTGGTTGGAGGGTTTGAGCTTTAGGGAGAGGCTAAATAGGCTGGGGCTGTTTTCCCTGGAGCATTGAAGGCTGAGGGGTGACCTTATAGACAATAATAAAATCATGAGGGGTGTGGATAGAGCAAATAGAGTTTTTCCCTGGGGTGGGGGGAGTCCAGGATTAGAGGACATATGTTTAGGGTGAGGGGGCAAGATTGAAAAGGGACCTGGGGGCAAGCTTTTCACGCAGAGGGTGGTGGGTGTATGGAATGACCTGCCAGTAGAAGTGGTGGAGGCTGGTACAATGACAACATAAAGGCATCTGGATAGGTATATGAATTGGAATGGTTTAGATTAGATTACTTACAGTGTGGAAACAGGCCCTTCGGCCCAACAAGTCCACACTGACCCGCCGAAGCGCAACCCACCCAGACCCATTCCCCTACATTTACCCCTTCACCTAATACTATGGGCAATTTAGCATGGCCAATTCACCTAACCTGCCCATCTTTAGACTGTGGGAGGAAACCTGAGTACCCGGAGGAAACCCACGCAGACAATGTGCAAACTCCACACAGTCAGTCGCCTGAGGCGGGAATTGAACCCGGGTCTCTGACAATGTGAGGAAGCAGTGCTAACCACTGAGCCACCCGTGCCACTCAGAGGGATGTTAGCCAAGTGGTGGCAAATGGGACTAGAATGTGTTGGGATATCTGGTCGGCATGGACGAGTTGGACCAGAGGATCTGTTTCTGTGCTGTACATCTCTGTAACTCTGTATAAAGGATTTCCAAAGAACAAAGGTGATAGAAGCCTCAAATGCTCAGTCAGATAAGTCTTAACTGCTAAAAGAATCTACAACAACATCATTATCAAACTTCTTAAAACATTTCGAACAATTGCAATCATTTGTAGTGCATATTCAGTGCTATTGGAGTTGTTTGCAAGGCACCCGTATTGTTTGCTTTTGGAGAGTCCAGTATAATTAATAATGTTAGCCATGGCTCAGTTGGCAGCATTCTTGCCTCTGAGTTAAAATGTAATGGCCTCAACCCCCACTTCGGAGACTTCAACACAAATATCTAGGCTGAACAGCGCAGTTATGAGGTGAACTGTCAGAGGTTACAGCTTTCAGCTGATACTTTAAACAGCGACTGTTTTCATGTGAATGTAGTCGATCCCAGTTGGACTATTTTGAAGAGCAAGGTAATTAATATTTGTGTCGAGGACTTAGTTATATTCTGAACAATGATAGAAAAACAGATTATCCATTCATTATCGGTTTGCTGCAAATTGGCTGCCACATTTTCTTCATTACAGCAGTGACTGCATGTCAAACAGTACTAAATTGAGCATCATGTATAAATGTATGTTTCAGGGACCATGTGATGTTGCTCTGTGGCCAATTGCCCAGCTGATAAGTAAGTCTAAAAATATTTGACTTACAAAAAAATTTCTCTAAACAAACTCAGTTAATTTTGAATTCTGGGAAAATGGATCCCTTTCACCTACTGCACTTTATTTTGGAGTGTGTTGAGTTATAACTATATTGTAAAGGTGCAAGGCACTTAGCTACTAAGCACCAAAACATTGCCGATGGTAGCATCAAAGTAACAACTTTAATTTGCTTGCAAGTTTTAAAACAATTAGTGTGAAAATGTGATCCATATTTCATCGTAAATTGTTGCTTCATGTTATTTACTCTGAATCAGGAAAATAGATTACTGCCTGAGAAGTGGGTGTATTGTCCTAAGAAATGTGTGCTCATGTTAATCATCTTGGGGATAGTGGGGGAAGTTGGAATTCTAACGAGTTCTGCAGAGTGTTAGAGCATGTGTTCGCATTAATAGACAAATTCCTATTCTCAACTGTACTAATATGAGAGGCATTGAATAGTGGCCAAAACAATGGAAAGTAACTTAGAAGTTTAAATTAAAAAATGACAGTCATTCACAACTGCAGGAGGTGCCAAAGTGTTTTACATCCAATGCAGTACTATTTGAAGTGTGGTCACTCTCGGTAATATGGCAGCTAATTCACACGCAGCAAGCTCCCATAAATATTATCATGATGTCGTCTAGTTTCTATTTTAGTGATGCTGGTTCAGGAAAAATATTGGCTCAGGGAGGTGGGGAATAACTTCCCTATCTCCAAAATATTGAGTTATTGTCCTTTAGAGAGTAGATGGGGGCTCAGTTTAATGTCGCTCAGTATTGCACTGGTGGTGTCGATCTGAATTTTTTGTTCAAGTCTCGGGAGTAGGATTTGAACTCTCAAAAATCTGATGAGAGTGCTGTCTTCAAGCCAGAGCTTACATTGTGGTGTTTCCTTCCCCTCAGCTTTGCATACCAAACTAGAAGCTTAGAAGAGCTGTCTTCCTGAACTGCATCAGAAGTTGCACAACACAAGGTGAACCTGACTTCACCTGACAAAGGAGTAGCGCTCCATAAGCTTGTGATTTCAAATAAATCTGTTGGACTATAACCTGGTGCTGTGTGCCGTCTGACTTTATTACCCCAGTTCAACACCGGCAGCTTCACATCTTGAACTGCAGCCGTCTAAGTGATGTAGGTGCACCCACAGTGTTGTTAGGAAGAGAGTTCAATGATTTTGTTCCAGCAATGATGAAGGGACAGTGATATGATTCTAAATCAGGATGGTGTGTACATGGAGGGGAACGTGCAGGTGGTAATGTCCCCTTGCAACTGCTGATCTTCCACAAGTTAGGTGTCTTGGTGTTGTCTATGGTGAGTTGCTGCACTGCAAATTGTAGGTGGTACACAATGGTGGGAGTGAATGTTGAAGGCCTTTGATAAGGTGACATTCAAACAGGCTGCAAAACAAAAACACAACTGCAGATGCTAGAAATCTGAGACAAAAACTCAGCAGGCCTTGCAGTGTCTCTGTTGAGAAAGCAGAGTCAATGTTTCAATGTCCAATCACCCTTCAAACAGGCTGCTTCATCCTGGAAGATTTTGAGCTGCTTGAATGTTGCCAGACTACACTCATCCAGGCAAATGAACAGTAGTCCATCACACTCCTGAATTGTGCCTTAGAGAGTGGGGAGACAAAACAAAACTGCAGATGCTGGAATCCAAAGTAGACAAGCAGGAGGCTGGAAGAACAAAGGTTACACCTGAAATGTTGACTTCTCCACTGCCTGATGCTACCTGGCTTAAAAAGTAGGAAAACAAGTGCCTGCAGAATTCATAGCTCTGACCTCTTCTTCCAGTCACAGTATTTATATGGCTGGTCCTGTTCAGCTTCAGGTCAATGGTAACCACTAATGCCATTGAATGTCATGGAGAAATGGTTAGATTCTCTCTTGTTGGGGCCACTGAATGTCATGGGGAAATGATTCTCTCTTGTTGGGGATGGTCATTGCCTGACACTTGTATGACATGAATGTTCGTTGCTATTCTTCAGCCATGCACGTCATCTATATGTTCAGAGTCACAGATGGTGCTGAATATTGCACATTCTAATCTTATGCTGGAAGGCAGCCTATTGATGAAGCATCTGAAGATAGTGGGGCCTAGGACTGTACCGTGAGGAGCTTCAACTGAGATGTCCTGTAGTTGAGATGACTGATCTCCAACAGCTACAATTATCTTCCTTTGTCTGGGATATGATTCCAACTAGTGGAGATTTTACCCTCTTATTTCCATTGACTTTAGTTTTGCTAAGCCATTTGATGTGAAGGGTAGTCACTGGCATCCCACATTTAGCACTGTCCCCACCTTATAGAGGTTTATAACATTATGAGGGGCATGGATAAGTTGAATAGCTAAGGTCTGTTCCCAGAGGAGAGTCCAAAACTAGAGGGCATAGGTTAAAGTGAGGGCAGAAAGATTTAAAAGGGACTTAAGGGGCAACTTTTTCCACACAGGGTGGTGTGTATGGAATAACATGCCAAAGAATGTGATATGAAACTGGAAAGGGTTCAGGAAAGATTTACAAGGATGTTGCCAAGTTTGGAGGGTTTGAGCTAAAGGGAGAGGCTGAATAGGCTGGTGGAGGCTGGTATAATTACAGCATTTAAAAGGCATCTGGATGAGTATATGAATATGAAGGTTTTAAAGGGATATGGGCCAAATGCTGGCAAATGGGACTAGATTAATTTAGGCTATCTGAACAAATTAAGGATATCTGGTTGGCATGGACAAATTGGACCGAAGGATCTGTTTCCGTGCTGTACATCTCTCTGACTCTATGACCTGTTTTAAAGTTTGCAGGAAGACAAACATCATGCATACCAGATTTAGCTGCAATAAAATATCTTTGGTAAGAAAGAAAGGTTTTTTTTAATGTATGGATTGAATGGCTTTCCCTTGCAGGGATCCACTGTTGAACCGAGGAGAAAGTGAGGACTGCAGATGCTGGAGATCAGAGCTGAAAAATGTGTTGCTGGAAAAGCGCAGCAGGTCAGGCAGCATCCAAGGAGCAGGAGAATCACCGTTTCGGGCATAAGCCCTTATGCCCGAAATGTCGATTCTCCTGCTCCTTGGATGCTGCCTGACCTGCTGCGCTTTTCCAGCAACACATTTTTCAGCTCCACTGTTGAACCTGCTGAGTTTGGAAAGTTTTAACAATCTCATTTACCCTGGTTGTAATTTGCCTTATAGACCCATTGTGTGGATGCTCACCTCAATTGAATGTTGGCTGGTGGTATACAGTATATAATCTGCTGCTTTTCAACCTAATATGGTACCATAATACATTGTAAATTGAATTGTCTGGTCACACTGCCACCCACAGGTATAAGGTTTATGCCTGTGATTGTCAATGGTAAGGGTAAAGCTTATTTTCAGTAAATTGGCAGATTTTTCAGCGTTCACCACCTTTTAATATACCTCTGCCATAATACCATTCTCCACAACCAGATTTACCTTTTATTCTTAAGCATTCCTATCCTCTATTCAGTCAGCTATTTACTTTAGTTGTGCTTTCACAACCTCTGGTA
This sequence comes from Chiloscyllium plagiosum, assembly GCF_004010195.1. Classification (NCBI taxonomy): domain Eukaryota; kingdom Metazoa; phylum Chordata; class Chondrichthyes; order Orectolobiformes; family Hemiscylliidae; genus Chiloscyllium; species Chiloscyllium plagiosum. The sequence goes on along the minus strand of NC_057716.1, from coordinate 23,056,816 downwards.
TTATCTTTTATATTATCTGCTGGCCTTTGTCCATATTCATGTACACCATTCCAATCATTGTTTCTCTATCTTTCTTAATTTTATTTAGTATTATTAATCCTAGTTTTTATTCAACTTTGCTGTTAAATTTGTGTTGTTTTGGTCTCAGTTAATCTCCATTATCTGAAAGATTTCATAAGGCTATATTTATGTAATGCTTCAACCATTCCTAACGCTTTTCCTCTCTGGTGCCCATACCAACTGATGTTGTAAGGTGATTCCTCTTCTTTCCAATATTGCCTCCACCTCCCATCTTGAACAAACTTACCCTCAAGCCCTCTATCCTTGTAAACTGTTGCTCATTCCCTTTTTTAATGTGTTCATTGGTGTGGCTGTTACTAGTCAAGCCAGCATTTGTTGGAAATCCCTAACTGCCCAAAGGGCTCTGGATTTGAAGTCACATGTAGACAAGGAGGCAGATTTCCTTTCCCTGAAGGACATAAGTGAATTGGATGGGTTTTGTTTTTAAATATGACAGTCGACAGTCATTCCAGGCACCATTAGGCCAATTCTTTATTCTAGATTTTTTTTATTGACTTCAAATTTCACCATCTACCCAGGTGGACTTTGAACTCATGTCCTTAGAACATTGGCCTGGAGTTCTAAATTACTCACCCAGTGGCTATGCCACTGCACTAGCATCTCCCTTTTCTTCTCAAGTCTCAGATTCAGATCTTCCTGGTCTTGTCATTGTCTGTTTGAATCATTTCAGTAAAGATTTTGGCTAAATACCATTCTTACTTCACTAAAAATTATCCTCCTTCCTGTCTATGCCCATAATCTTTTGGACATAGCAATGTTTTGATTAATGTTTCAAACAGGATCAGTCTACTCTAAAGAGATGTTGAATTGCTGAACGTGCTGAGGCTCACTCTTATCAGTAGTGTATTATAATTGGAGATTCTGTTCTTACATTACAAATTCTGAAACGTCAGTCCTGTAAACTTCAGTGTTCTCGCTTACTGCAATATTGACTTGTCGAATTTCAGTCTTTTGTATCAAATATGCTTCAGTTTAACCAGCAGCTAAAACAACAGGTGAGTTCACAATGCTGATGTACTTGGCACAATTCCTTGGCTTAGTGATCTGTAACACTTCATATAACTGGCACTTTTGCAATCTTTTTATTTAATCCATCCTCCTGGCCCTTGACACTTAAATGTTTGAAGGGATATTATTCCTTTTAAAATACTGCATGAACAAATCTAGCAATGCAAGTGATGATCAGACTAAGGAATAGAATAGATATTCACTGATTTAATGGTTAATCTGGGCTTGTAATTAATTTATATCTTAATGTCAACCAACTATGAGACACAAGACTTAGGGTTCAAATCCCTCTTCAGGACATGAGCAAACAGCCCCTGTGGGAGCGCTGTCCTCTCAGAGGTAACAGATCCAAAGGCAATATTTTAAAGAAGACCTGGATGGCAATCCCTAGTGTCCTGGTCAATATTTAACCTTCAATCAATGTCTCATAATATCTGATTTTTATTACGTTGTTGTTCATAGGAGCAAGCTTTGTGCAAATCAGATGAAGCATTTCCTTCAAAACAGTTATACATGTCAAAATAATTTTCATTTACTGTAAAGCACTTGGAGACATCCTATGGTCATGGAAAGTGTGATACAAATATAATTTGTGCAAATTATAAATTGTATGAATTTTCTTTTATTCTCAGCAATCTGCCATGATTCTTCATTTCGACAGTGTTATGAAGATGTAGGTGTGTACTGTACCTTTGAGAGAGAGAGAGAAAGCTGGCAAGGACTAACTGAAAGCACAGAGTGTGCTGAACAATTTAAAAATGTCACATTTGGTTGAAACAGAAAACTGGAGTTGTGTTGCCATGGAACAAAAACAATTCAAATTCAGGCAATCAGTTTATATTATGCCCCAGATACCAAATTCTAATCAAATTAGAATTTTACTGTTTGGAATGATAATCCCACAGATGGTAGCTTTGAACCATTGGCTCCTCAGCCAAGCACATACACCAAATGTCTGAATCTGCGCTTCCTCCCGTACTGAGCAGGATTACTACTGCAACAACACAACATCAGTAGGGTAAAACTAACCTGTCTCACAACGGTCTAAACCCAGCTCACGTTCCCTATTAGTGGGTGAACAATCGCACGGTGGCTTAGTGGTTAGCACTGCTATCTCACAGCACCAGGGACCCAGGTTCGATTACAGCCTCGGGCGACTATCTGTGTGGAGTTTGCACATTCTCCCCGAGTCTGCGTGGATTTCTTCCGGGTGCTCCGGTTTCCACCCACAGTCCAAAGATGCGCAGTTTAGGCCATGCTAAATTGCCCATTGTGTTAGGCGCGTTCATCAGAGGGAAATGTGTCTTGGTGAGTTACTTTTCGGAGGGTCAGTGTGAACTTGTTGGGCTGAAGGGCCTGTTTCCATACTGTAGGGAATCTAATCTAAAACTAATGAAATGATACAATGTTTTGGTGGTATAAAACTGGACATTTTGAACAGTTTGGGGGAGAACAACAAAAAGCACCAACAAGTACAGGCTGCTAGCCGAATAGCTCTCTGAAAGGTACCTGTCCATAAGAAAGGTTGTGCAGCAGAAGACCAAAGAAAAGATGACCCAGGAAAATACAGAGGAAAATCTACAAAGGAGAATCGACAAAGCTGGCTGGTTTTGAAACGTCATTATTTTTTGTAAATCTTAATTTTTTTTATCTGACCAGTATTGTAGAGTGGGAGGTAAAAGATAAGTTTAAGAGAAAGGAGTTGTAAATAGTTTTGTTTAAATGTTCTCTGTTGGATTTAAAGAATAAAATTGTTAATTTTTACTTTAAATAGTGATATCTGGAAATTTAACAGATTACGACGCAAAGTGAACTTTTCTGTGTGGCCGGTTTAAATTAATAGAGGGGTTTACCCATGTCATAACAGTTTGGGGGCTCGTCTGGGATTTGAACAGGTTTTGACAGATCCAGTCTGAGATTTGGATAGATTCAAATAGATTCAGGGTACGACAAAAGCCCAGTATTTTCAAACACTTGCCAGTTAGTGTCCTAAATCTGTAAATATGTGAGAGAATTTGGTTAATTTAAGTTACTTGTGGTTGGTTAAATTAAAAGTGAGAGAAATGACTCTTAGAATTGCTAGAGAGGTTTTGGGGTTTGAAGATGATTCCCAAATTTGCCAAAAAAGTTTAGAAAGAAAAGACCATCCTCTTAGAATTAGCAAACCGATTAGAATTGGGTTTAACAAAGGATAAAAGTAAAGCTGAAATTGTAAGGGAATTACTCAAACACCTCTGTGTCAGAGAAACAGACAAGTGGAGTAGAGTTAGAAAAGATTAAATTACAATTGAGGAAAATGGAGTTAGAAGATAAACAAAGGGAGTCAGGAAAAGGAGAGCGAGAGAAGGTTCTCAGCTGAGCAAAGAGAGAAAAGAAAGGGGGGGAGAGAGAGAGAGAGAGAGAGAAAAGAAAGGGCGAGAGAAAAAGAGAAGAAAAAGAAAGAACGTTCTTAGCTGAGCAAAAAGAGAGAGAATTTGAACTTGAGGAGCTGCGCCTTAGTCAGCAAAGTCAAGTTAACAGGATAGAGATTAAAAGAGAAGGTAGTGATATATACAAATGTGTCAAAACTCTGCCACATTTCATCAGAAAGATGTCAAAGCCCTCTTTGTTTCATTTGAAAAAATTGGCTAGACAGATGGGGTGGTCCGAGGATTTATGGCTAATGCTAGTTCAGCCTAAACTGGTCGGCAGAGCTGGTGAGGTATTTGTCGCGCTGTCAGATGAGGTGTCAAGAGATTATGAAGAGGTCAAACAGGCTATTGTAAGTGCTTATGAATTGGTACCAGAAGCGTACAGACGCGGTTCAGAAACATAAAGAAGGAACCAGGTCAGACTCATGTTGAGTTCGAAAGAAATAAACATAGTTGTTTTGATGGATGAATGCAGGCCTTACAAATAAGACCTATAAGGCTCTAAGAGAGGGTATTCTGATGGAGGAGTTTAAAAACTCACTTCCAGAGATGATAAGAATTCATGTGGATAGACAGAAGGTTCAGGAAGTGAGAAAAGCAACACAGTTACCAGATGAATACATGTTGATGCCTTTGACAAGCTCCCAGCAAGAATTTCATCCTGTGAGGGATAGAAGTTGGGAGAAGGGGAGATCCTACTGGGTAGAGAACACTGGTAAGTGTTTTACCACAAGTTACAAAAGAAGTTCAAGAGGGTGGAAAGGAGGTGAAAGGCATCAGATGTTTCCACTGTGGTAAAGTGGGAAAAGTGAAGTCCCAGTGCAGGTCATTAAAATAAGATATTGTGATAAAAGATAGGGTCAAAGAAGCTAAGCCAATGGCATTAGTGAAAGTAGTAAAGGAAACCCCAAGAAAACCAAGGAGCACTAGGAGTGTGCACAGCCAAGGCGAGGGCTGGGTAAGGGAGTTAGTGCCTGATCTCTATAAAGAATTTGCCTGTGAGGGTAAAGTTTACTCAAAAATAAAGGGGGAGAAAGGCAAGAAATTATAATTTTGAGAGATACAGGATCTAACCTGTCTCTAAAAGGAAGAGATGAGCACATTTGCATGCTTTCTCATCCGTTACCCAAGAGTGTGGTAATTTGTGAGATAGATGGACAGAAATTTAGTGTACCCCCTATGTAAGGTCAGATTGGAGTGCCAACTTAAGACTGGGGAAGTAACAGTGGGAGTGATTGACAGAGTCAGTTCCAGTAATCCAGTTTGTTCTTGAGAATGATTTAACAGGGTCCAAAGTGGGTGTGACACCCCTTGTTGTGGAGATCAAGAAACTGAGGAGTTAAAAGAAAAATATCCAAGTATTTTCCCAGACTATGTAGTAACAAAATCCCACTATCCTAAGTCACTTCATGAAGCAATAAACTGAAGAGAAAGATGAAGGAGTTGAGGTTCAGTTAGCGGAAACCTTGTTTGACGTAATGGTGCAGGAAAAACCTGAACAGGCAGAAGGTCAGGCAGAATTGTTTAGTCCTGAATGGCTAAGGGACTTGCAACAGAAAGACAAGATGATAGAAGATATATATGTGAATGTGTACTCCGAAAAGGAGGCAGACAATATTCCTGAGGGTTATTATCTGAAAGATAGAATCTTAAGATGAAAATGAAGACCACGGCAGGTTAGTGCCAAGGAGAAATGGGCTGAAGTGCACCAGGTTGTGTTGCCGGTAGCATATAGACAAGAAGTGTTATGTGTAGCACATGACCTATATGTAGGAGGTCACTTACGTGTACAAAAGACTCAGGCAAAGGTACAAAAGGCTCAGGCAAAGGTACAAAAACATTTTTATTGGTCTGGAATGCAGAAGAATGTGAACTTTTGCCGTACATGTCATACGTGCCAAATGATAGTTAAGCCACAGGCGGTAATCAAACCAGCACCTTTGTTGCCAATTTCCACATTCAAAAAACCTTGCATGTGGGTTATAATTGATTATGTAGATCCCCTCCCGAGTACTGGGAACAAGTACTTGTTAATCATAATGGATATGTCTACCAGATTTCTGGAGGCAATTCCATTACAGAGTATCAAGGCAAAAAGGGTGGTTGAGGATTTAGTAGCTTTCTTCACACTATATGGACTACCCAGAGACATTCAGTCAGACCAAGGGTCTAATTTTACTGCTAGACCTCCTTTTAAGGAGGTCATGGATAGCTTAGGTATACAGCATTTTAAATCCAGTGTGTATCATCCTGAATCCCAGGGAGCTTTAAAAAGGTGGCATTAGACCTTGAAGGCCATGTTGACAGCATACTGTCAGGATTACCCGAATGATTGGAATAAAGATATCCCATTCGTATTGTTTGCCATTAGGGTGCCCCAAATGAATCTACTCAGTTTACTCCATTTGAGTTAATATTCGGTCATGAAGTGAGAGGCCCTTTGAAATTAATTAAAGGGAAATTGACAGGACCAAAGTCAGAGATCCCACACTTGGATTGTGTGGCGGAGGAGAGGGAGAGATTAAATCGAATAGGTGAGTTAGCTAAACAGCACCTAAAGAGGGCACAGCATAGAATGAGGCAGGTGCCGATAAAAGCTCTGAGACTCAGCTGTTTTCCTTAGGGGATGACGTGTTAGTACTGTTACCAGTGATATGAGATCCCTTCAAAGCCAGGTTTAGTGGTCCCTATCAAATTGAGGAAAAAAAAATCAAGTCAGCTGAACTGTCTGGTAAAGGTGCCAAGTAGAAAAACACTATCAGGTATTAGTTACTGCCCTGCAGAGTTCAGATGTTGTGGATTTTGATGTGCCTCAAAATATGTTTAAAAAAATGAAGTCCTTGAGGAGTGGGATAGGTCAGTAAACTATCTGTCTCAGGAGCAAAGAACACATTTGAAAGGTTTGTTACTGCAGTACGAAGACATATGTAAGAATCAGATGGGGAGGACTAATACTATGTACATGAGATAGATATAGGAAATACTGTTCCGATAAAACAACACCCCTATTGGCTTAATCCTTGCAAAGCCAGACAGGTCCAGAGGGAGGTGGAGGCCGTGCTCAACAAGGATATCATCGAACCGAGCCAGAGCGAGTAGAGTTCGCCAATCATCTTAGTTCCCAAACCGGACAGGACTCGATGATTTTGAGTGGATTATTAGAAGGTCAATGCCATTACAAAATTGGACTCATATCTAATACTGAGATTGGAGGACTGTATAGAGCAAGTTGGACAAGCCAGTTACATCACCAAGTTGGACTTACTGCATGGTTACTGGCAAGTACCTTTAGTAGAGACTGCGAAATACATTTCTGTGATTGTAACCCCAAATGGGCTATATCAATTCAAAGTGATGCCCTTTGGAATGAAGAACACACCCCCACATTCCCAAGGCTCATGAACAGAATTGTGGCTGAGTTAACAAACTGCAGTCTATTTAGACAATGTGGTGATCTTTAGTAAGTCCTGGAAAGATCACATGGTACAGTTGGCAGAGCTCTTTGAACACCTACGAGAAGCAAAACTGGTAATAAACTTAAACAAAACTGAATTTGCAAAAGCAGAGGTAACATTCTTGAGACACAACATTGGTCATGGAAGGTTGATGCCAGGGAACGTAAAGACGTAAGCCATTGAAGATTCTTGGGGCTCAGCAGATTCTATCGGAAGTTTGTTCCAAACTTCTTCAGTGTAGTGGCACCGTTAACCGATTTGCTGAAGAGGAACACAAAGTTTCGGTGGACAGAACAATGCCAGGAGGCATTTGAGATTTTAAAAGCAATGTTAACCACCACACCAATGTTTCAAAACCTTCTAAGTTGCCATCGATGCTAGTGACATAGGAATTGGAGCTAGACTGCTACAGGGAGATGATGATGGGATTACTTTTCAAAGAAACTCAACATCTACCAGATAGGTTTATGAGAAAGGAGTTGTAAATAGTTTTGCTTAAATGTTCTCTGTTGGACTTAAAGAATAAAATTGTTAATTTTTACTTCTGAGATAGTTCTTTGCCTCTTGAAATTTAACAGATTATGGCACGAAGTGGACTTTTCTGTGTGGCTGATTTAAATTATCAGAAGGATTTACCCAGTATCGTAACAACAGGAAAGCAGAATATTGCTCTGACTGTAAGCTCCTTGGAAGTGCTAAAGCCTAAATCGTGTTTTTCTTTGAAAAGCGAACATTTTTACTTGCATTCCTTGTTTAAAGTACTAAAATGTAGCAATGCTCAAATGTTGAGCTGGTAGTTACAAGTTAGAGATAGAAGAATTTGATTTAAAGGGAGGAATCATAATTTCTATACTGAAATGAGAGCTTCAAAAATATATTTTTGGTGCTGCAATTGTTGAACAAAAGAAATTATAGCAAAACTGGAGGAGTTGGGTTTGATTTTGTGCTTCAAATCATAAGGATTTGGACAGAAGCATGGAGTGCAAACATGCAGCAAAGGAAGGATGATATGCAAATGAAAATTGAAATGAAAGGATAATTAAAAGGGACTACTAAACTGGAGGGGGAAAAAAGGGTAAGTAGAACATTGCAGGCTTTCCACAGCCTTTACAAATTATGGAACTAAGATGCTGATGAACAAAAATGAGAGAAAATCCAAGGTTTCATGCATGAATCCAGGCTGATAAAGCAGCCCATCATCCAACCTTCTGCCACCCTTGGCTCAGTAATGAACCCTGTCACACACAAGAGGCAGATTCTATGCCAATATCCTGCTGTGGAAAAGCTCAAGAATTGAACGGTGTCCTCTTGTATCAGCTGATGTCTAAGTACTTCAATTGTGCAGTTGAGTAGTATTCTGCTGGAGAGGATATCGGAAAGAAAATCTTGTTGAATAAGTCTGTGATGGCTGGAAGTTGCTTAATGAGGCAACATTTTGTGTCTCATCTGTAGCTGAAATTTTTGGTGTGTGTGTCTGTGCACTTTTTAATAAAATAGTGTAGATTATGTTGGCCTGTTACAGTTTACAGTTGAATCCTGTATATTTTAATCTAGCGTGATAGAATGATTAGCCAGAAAGTGAGAGTGTAGCTGTACTCTTTGGCATTGCTAGGTTTCTTGAATATACCTCCCAGAAGCAACTAATGGCAGAATGAGAATACAAAGCAGCTCCATTCCCTGTTCCTTTTGGTCATAGGATTGAGAATGGTCCTAAGGGATCAAAGAATAAGAGAAAAAGAAATTGGGTAGGGGGAAGGGATAAATCTCCTGCAGTTACATGGCACTTGTGCTATTACAATTCAGTGGAATTGCTTAAAGGGTACTACTATATTCCTACCAGGACAATGTGCAAAGGGCCACCTGCGATTCTGTTTAATTTGTTGGTTTCTGCTGATTGTGGGCCTCTTTGCTGTTACTCGCCCTTTTTCGTCACCTTTAATAGCCGTGGGATTCATTAAAGCTGAGTCATGAAGAGCATTGGAGCCACAGTACTCTGTACATGTTTTGAACTTTCAGTAAAGTGTTAGAGAAGCATGTTAGGAATCAAATTTTAAAATAAAGAAATTGAAAGAAAGCTTGCTTTTATAGAACACCTTCCCCGATCCCTTTAAGTCTAAAAACAATTTTCAGTCAACAAAGTTATTGTAATGTGAGAAATGTAGTAGTTCATTTTCTCACAGGTAGGTCCCACAAATAACAATGAGACAATGACCCAGATAATTTATTTCTGAGATGTTGTCTGAGGGTATACGTATTGGGCAGGATACTGAGGAGAATTTGCCTGCTTTTCTTCAAAGTCGTGCCATGGAATCTTCAGTACAGACTTGCGGACTGCTTTCAACATCTCATCCAAAAGGCAGCACCTCTGACAGTACTGCACCTAAGTATTTGATGCACCTTATTTCAGCAGAAAGTTTGCAAAATTAATGTTTCCTGGGCCCTACTTATAAGGTTGCCAACAAAGCTAATTTTAGAGAGCACGGAACTGCAGAAATCCCAATGCCCACGGGGGCGGCACGGTGGCACAGTGGTTAGCACTGCTGCCTCACAGCACCAGGGTCCCAGGTTTGTGAGAAGATTTGTAGCTCGGGTGCTCGTTGCTGTGGTTCTGTTCGTCGAGCTGGAAGTTTTTGTTGCAAACGTTTCGTCCCCTGTCTAGGTGACATCCTCAGTGCTTGAGTCCCAGGTTTGATTCCAACCTCGGGCAACTGTCTGTGTGGAGTTTGCACATTCTACCCGTGTCTGCGTGAATTTCCTCCGGGTGCTCCGGTTTCCTCCCACAGTCCAAAGATGTGCAAGTCAGGTGAATTGGCCATAGTGTTAAGTGCGTTAGTCAGAGGGGAAATGGGTCTTGGTGGTTACTCTTCGGAGGGTTGGTGTGTGGACTGGTTGGGCCAAAGGGCCTGTTTCCACACTGTAGGGAATCTAATCTAAACAGGGAAGGTAGCTTTCGAAGACTAGACAACCCTTGGCCAATTTCTCAACTAGGGCATTAATGAAAGGGGCCTTACATTCAGCTGCAGATTCAATAAAATAGACATATCTTCTACTTTTGAAAATATGCAAGGAATCGGAGGCTAGGTGCCATTCCTTCAAAAACATATTCTTCACAGAACCCAACAAAGATATTTGAGATAGTTGGCCTCATGGAAATCCCATGGCAACACCATTGGTTTGGCCTACATGATGTTGTTGAAAGGAGCTTAACTGCTCAAGTTGCTAAGTTCATAGGTTCAAAGAATACTGATTCACAAAACAGCAGCAGATATAGATCACTATCATATATCTGCAATATTGATGTAACTACACTTCATTGAATGGGCTAGCAATGTCAAAAGAGAATGTTATCAAAATGGAAGGCTTATATGGTCTCTTCAAAATTCATGATATAGGTGAAAAGCTTGCTCAAAACCAGCTGTAGCACAGACATCTAACAACCTTGGATTGTATAAAGCAATATATCCCTTCGACAGTTCCCAACATGCAAGTTACTAACCATCCCCAGCCAGTCTACATTTGTAAATCTTACAATAGTGTCTAATTTCAGGTGTGATTCTGTAATTGGAAAACAGTTGCTGGATAATCCTGTGTGAAAAGAATTATACTGAGCCAATTTAAGATTGTCAATCAATCTTGTGTGTGTACATTAACAAAGCTATATATATCAATACATAGTGTTTTGTTCTTTGTAGTCAGGAAGAATATACAACACAGGACATCTATTTCAATAAAACACAATCACAATTACAGTTATTCTCTGGGACATTTCCCATGGTAAGACCTTGACCAATTGCATTTAACTTGACTGGTTTAAAATTGAAGCAAAGATTTACAGTTAACTGTCGGTCATCATATAACTGGTTCCTTTTTACATGACACTGCCTATAACGTTCGAAGTCTACATGCCAATCAGTCAGCACTTTGCTCTCATGCAGTAATATGGTTGTTTTCCCTTGACATTGGATTTCTTTCCTTGACCAGCTTGTGGTCTGTACAGCACATGCACTGCACTGTTTCGAAATGAGGCTTCCTGGAAAATCTAGAGATGTTTGTTTCTTTTTAAACTTGATGATCAAGCGAGGACTTGACTGAATTGGGCTGCAGTTTTTTGTAAAGTAGGTTGCATAAGCAGAAGACAGAGAGAACATTTGGAAATTAACCCTTAAACCCTTGGCAGCCTCACTGCATATCGACCTAAATACTTTTTGTATGCAGAATTTTAAGGATTTTGTTTAAAGCCTTGCAGAAATTGCTGTGTTATCTGTAAAACTGTTATTGCAAATGGGAAGGTACAGAATCAATTGAATATCAGATTACATTGAGATGTTCAATTGTTGCTGTACTAGAAGCTGTGATAACCATTTAAAGTGGTTTGTTGAATTTTCCTAAGTTCCAGAGATGTTTAATTATTTAATGATTGCTAGAGGTTGTAATCTCTCCTTCAAAGTGAAGTCATGAAGCTAATGGATATGAGTGTTCCAGTTGGAATTCCACATAAACTGGTTTTATGTTTTGTATAATATCCACAGTGGTGAGACACAACCTGAGGCTATAATGTTCCAAACTGTCCCTGAGGTAGAAAGATATCTCATTGACACTGAATCTTGTCTTTCAGGGAATTGTCGGTAATTTAGCCAGTGGCAAATCTGCCTTGGTCCATCGATATCTGACAGGAACGTACGTTCAGGAGGAATCACCTGAGGGTAAGCAAAGAGCAGTTTCATTTTATTGAGTTGTTTCGGTTTAGACTTAGAGATCAATTGAAGATACTTTTTTGACCTTTCTATTGTTCAGTCGAGATGCAGCCATACAGATTAATTATTGCTAGTTTAATATACAAGTAATGTTAAATAGAGCTGCTCAGATTTAGCACACAGGTAAAATCACCAGGTCTTCGCCTAATGAATAAAGGCCAGCTAGCTGATTCTTGGCCCAATTTGTACAGATTGTGCTCAGTTGACTGAAATCCCTCAAATTGTACGGATCGTGCTGGGATAATAGTCCATGGAATTGTACTCATTACTATTCAGTAGCTAGATGCACCACAGTGTGTGCTGTGATAGTTCCAAGTCTCAAAGCTTTCCCATGCTGAGTTATCTAATCTCCTATGGAATGGTTCACCCTTGGGTACTGCAGTGAATCTTGATGTCTCGGGAAATCTTGCCAAATTTCCCACTCCAGACCACTATCTGCCAAAGTGTCTTTGTGGCAAAAGCCTTAGTTTTAATGTTCTTTTTGTGGAATACCCTGACGTAAAGAATGACTGATTGATTGAGTGAAGGCTGTGTGAACTAGCACCTATGTTGCTATGTAACAGCAGCCACTGAGTTACAGGATGATAAACACTTCACTCAATTATTGATTAGTATAGGAGATGTTCATTAGATATTGAGCTTCATTTTAAATAAACATACTTCGTAATTGTCTGGAAACAGCATTCTCCTGCCCAGTGCTCTGGCAGTTGTAGGACCCATCTTGACTGATTTAATCACAACTGTGGGACATGTGTTCCTCTCACATAGATTTTATATTTTGAAATTTCCAATGATGACTTTAGAATGTCATTTCTGAATATTATACATGTTGCTCATGATATTCTCCATGCTCCCTTAGCACACAGTCTGTTAAAATGAGCAGATCTACAACTTAAGGTTAAAAAGAGAAAAATATTAATGGGATAAGATGTACTGATGGAGGTTACTTTTTTACCTTTTGTCTTGCATTAGCTGTCATCCTCTCCCTCCCTCACACCTACCACTGAAAGCTTTTAATTGCATTGTGGTTTATATTTGGTCTTTATACCCAGAATAATGCATGGGATATTTTGTGATTCATACTTCTGGAATGAAAGTAATTTGGTAATATATTTTAATATGATCCTTAGTTGTTTCCTACTTCCTCCCCCTAAATCGTGGTGTGCTTTGAATATATCTGCAATTCTTGTGTCTCTATCTGTTTACAGACTGCTTTATAATTATGTAATTGCCTCTCTTTATTGGTTAGTGTGTGCTGTCAAAAAGGGCTAAATTTCTACCTCAGCTGCTATCAAATTTTTTTGTCTTTTTCTCTTACCAACATGCATCTTTCTAAAAACGTGTGTTGCTTTGTTCTGCTGAAATTACCTTGGAACATTTTATTAACTATTAAAGGTTAAACCGACTGTTTTCCAAAATAACAAAAGCTATCAGACTATCTCCAGGTTCATTTGCTTCCCAGACAGTCATTCTGTTAACATTGATCATCAAAATCTACCCAGTTTAACAGTTAAGCATTGCGTTGCTTAAACAAGAGCAATCTGAAATTTACAAACCAGCTTGCTAATTTTATCTCAATGTACTAATAATTTAAATAGTCTGTGATAATGAACAGGAGGATCTTAAATTTAATGCAGGATTTAAAATAGCTCACCCATTTTAATGGTGCATTTGTGTGGAGAGGTGTATTTTGTCTGTGAAGCTATGTTTTTCTATTTCCAAAAGCCATTTTAAAGCGTTGTATTCATAAAAGCTTGGCTGCTTTCCGTTAGTCTGTGATTACTTATTGAGTTGTGAGAGTAGGCAAGTGATTCCACTTAGTTCCTCGCATTTTTTTCGTGCTTTATTTCATATCCCTTCATGGTGTTGATCATTTGCTCTGATGTGATTCCATATTTCTCACTCTAATAGCCAATATTTGGGAATGAGTCCAAACAATGTATGCCCATGTACCTCCACACAAATGTACTTCTTTGCTCCTCTTCAGCAGAGTTTGATTGCTTTTACAGCACTTAACTGTCTTTCTCCACAGAATTTGCTTCAGGTCAAATGGGAATGCTGTGGCATCCTAACCTATCCAATTACTGCCTACTGTAGGGCATTGAAAGCTGTTGGAGCAGCCTGTATTCCACTGGTTTGACATAGCTCAGAATTGGAGCTTGACACCTCTGTTTAATTTAACCACATCTTTTCACCAGCTGCAGCAACTTGTAGAGCCCAAAAATCTCTTGATACACAGTCAAGAATTATCTGTTTCAGCCTTATTTCCCAAGTAACGCATTGTAAATAAAACTGTATTTGTATGATTGAAATCCACTTTACTGATTTTATTTCCTGCGTTTGGAACTCTCAAACCACTCCTAAGTTTGAACTGTTTTCAAACCATGCTCATATCACACTTTGATAGATTAATGTTAGGTGCCCTGTTTTAAGAAAAACACTCAATATTTAGTAAAATAAGGATGTTGCAGTTTGCCAACCAAATGACTGAACGGGAAGCAACCTCAGGCTTCTAATTTATATATTCAGGTTAAGACGTTTAGATGTGCACGCTTGTACAAAATAGGTCATGCACAAATGATCCAGAGGGATTAAGTTAAAAAGAAACACTGTCTGTGCAGTTGTGTTTGGCTTACTGGCATACACTAGGCAATTTAGGAGCAGTAAATGTGTGCCTTCAGTCATATTGTTACTGATGACTGGCTGTTCCATTCTTTGCAGACATGGATGCAGGTAATTGTACACTATATTCGTGGCAGCAGCAATCCTCTCTTCAAGAAGGAAGAGGTTCCAATGTTGTACAGTACAGTTCTGATTGTTCAGTGTGCCCATCCTTGTAATGTTGAAACATCTCAATCTGTTTGTCTATCAGGCACCTTGTAGTAAATCCCATGTTTTCTGTCAGAATAATCATTTCCCTGGCAAATACTGCCTGTATTTATTCATTTATATTGAATGTAGAAAACTTCTGCCTCTGTTTTGAATGTTGCTGGAGAAAATAATTCCTGTTCTTTGATTATCTTTTTTGGCTAATGGAATTGCAGTGCAAACACGGAGAAGTTGCCATGGTAACACCATGACAAGTGCCACCTGGAGTGTAGTTAGTGGAGAACCAATACTCTAATTAGCAGTTTGACATGATTAGCCTTCGTTTTCTATTGAAGGAGGTTGACTTCAGGGAAACCTATTAATTCAAGATTTTTTCCTCTGCCAACACATTCTTATCTCCACCAACTTCAGGTGGGAAAACTGCTAAAATGTAAGAGTGCATTTCTGTGCTTTTCTTTCTCAACGCATTGAGTTCCTTCTCACAACATGGAAATCATGTCATGGGCAGTTGGGTATCCCACCCTTTCAGGGTATTGAAATGGCTTTGATGAAAGCACAAATCTCATCCCATTTGTCTGTTACAAAGGCAACTATCCTTCCTCATTCTTCTCAACATTAGCCTCGCTTGTTCATTTATCTCTCCAATCATACCAGAGATTTGCCATTGATAGCTTCTCTTCCCGTTCCCCCACAATTTCCTCAGGGATCCCCGAAGAATCCATCCTCAACCACTTCCTATTTCTCACTTACATGTTGTCACTCAGTGACATTAACAAAAGTGACAAAGTATTAGTTTCTGCATGTACGCTGATGAAACCCAGCACTACCTCACCCTATCTCTTCAGACTCCACCTTCTGCATCGAGTGCTACTTAAAATATTAGAATGACCGAATCCAGTTGTTTTCGGTCACACCATAGATTCTGTTTTGTTGCCAGACTTTATCCATCTCCATGGCATTTGACGTAAGGCTGAACCCACTGTTTGCACTTTCAATACCATATGTTACTCTCAGCTGAAATTGCAACCTCTTATTTCCACCTTTATAACATTCTGTCCCTCCACCTCTGCCTCAACTCTTGGCAATTGGTATTCTCATATTTGCCTTCATTTACTCTAGACTGAACTATTTCAATGCAATTCTGACAAGCCTCCCACATTGAAAATGCTGCTGTCTCCTTGCTTGCACCAAATCCCATTTGTCCATTAATGTTGTGCTGAGCTCTTGATGAAACAATGCCATAGTTTTAAAATTCTTATCTTTGTTTCCAAATCCTTCCATAATCACAGTTTTGTAATCTTTTCCAGCCCAGTGACCATCCTGAAATATCCATGATTTGCTAATTCTGACCACTTGAGAATCTCCAGTTTTTCATTTCACTTTGTGATGGTGACATAAACTACATAGGCTCTAAGCTCTAGAATTCCCTTCCTAAAGCCCTCTGCCTTGTCAACCTCACTGTCCGCCTTTGCTAAAGAGGTCTAGCTCTTTAAGCAAACCTTTTGTCATCTGCCCTAATACATTCTTATGGATCTTCATGTCAAAATTTGTTTTATAATGTCTTTGTGAAGCACCATAGATGTTTTGTTACGCTAAAGATGATATGTACATATCATATGTAGAGCAGAAACTAAGTAGGTAAAACAGAATAGCAGCATATTAAATTGGAAATATTAATGTATGATGGGATCTGGGTGTTCTTGTAATTCAGTCACTGAGAGCATACATGCAGGTGCAGCAAACAATTCGGAAAACACATGGTATGTTAGTCTTCATTGCAAGAGGGTTTGAGTATGGGAGTTTGTCTTATCACAGTTAAAACTACATCTCACTGTCCTTGAGACCAAACATGGAGTATTGTGGGTAGTTTTGGTGGTCTTGCATGACATAGGATATACTTTTATATAGTGAGTGGAGTGAAAGTTCACCACACCAATTCCTAGGATGGCAGGATTGTTGAATAAGGAGAAATTAGATCAAATATGCCATATTTCCTGGAGTTTAGAAGAATGAGCAAGGAACCTTATTGAAATGTATAGAATTCTGACAGTGTTGGATGTACTGTATTTAAGGATGCTGTTTCTCCTGTATATAGGGGATCTACACCAAGGGGTTTATAGTGTCAGGATATGTGTACTTCATTTCGGAGTGAGATGAGGAATAATTTATTCATTCGGAAGTTGGTTAACTAGTGGAATTCTCTACCACATAAAGCTGTGGAGACCAAGTCACTGAATATATTTTAAAAAGAAAGGAATAGATTTCTAGACCCTCAAAGTAGTATGAGGTATAATAAGAGATCAGGTATATGACATTTAGCTAAACGATAGTCCATATTTGTACTAAATGGTGGAGCAAGTTAGGTGGGCCTACTGGCCGACTCTTGCTCCTGTGTTCTGTCTTTGCATTTGCCTCAAAGGAGAAACAGGTGTTGAAGAAAAGCAATCAACTGACACTCCTCTCCGTGACCTCTTCACATAGATATTTTGATAGGATTGAGGGTCTTTTTTGATGTGTGCCACCTGAGGATCTAGGTACTTGTGGAAAACACAGAAGGTATATGTAACAAACAAGGAAGGAACATGTGGTGGAATTTAAAAGCTTCTCTTCAACTGATTTATTCTGAGATTTCAATAACAAAGCTACACACTTAATTTATTCTCCCCCACAGTCTTTATGTTAGACATGTCCTGTAATGTAAGGCAGCAGCCTATGATGTTTCAATAACATCATATTTGTATTTCTGGAAGATGTAGCTGCCTGTACATTTTTTTGTCTGTGTGCTACTATTCCCATCTTCTGCAACAGTTTTCTTCTTCTGAAGGATAATTGCTTCCTGACTGGGAAAAAAATTCAAAATCTTCCTGTTGCTGAGGTGCTTTTGAGAAGTTGTTTGCAAAATATCCAAGGGCCTCCCTGGAATCACTCAATGATTTTGTTTCAGTTCAACTGGCTTTCTTCAATGCTGTTTTGAAGCTACCAGCTACTGATGAGATATAGTTTTCCTGCGAAGAACTTTTCATCAGCACCATGAGACCTCAGAATGGTGTGTTGCCTCCCTTATGTCAAAATCAAGGATATTTTGGAGAGGCTGCAGAATATTCTGAAAAGGAAGAAGGACCAGTTGGAATTAGCGACATATGAAGAGGATGAGATGCTGAGGAGAGAACATCGCAAGTTAGGCAGGAATTTAAAAAGTAGGTTCTCTAGGGTAGTAATATCCAAATTACTCCCAGTGCCACGAGCTAGTGAGGGTAGGAATAGGAGGATTGAGTGGATAAGTCATTGGCTGAGGAGCTGGTGTAGGGGAGAAGGATTCACATTTTTGGATCATTGGGATCTCTTCTGGGATAGAAGTGGCCAGTATAAGAAGGGCAGATTGCACTGCGGGGGGAGGAATGGGTGGCAGGGGCGGGGGGGGGGGGCAGAGGCAAGGGGGCGGAGGCAGGGGTAGGGGCAGGATGTACTCATGAGATCAGTTGAGTCTGGTGCAGTTGGGAAAAGGAACGTTAAACAGTCAAGCCAGGCAGCAATAAAGTAGAAAACAAAGCAGGACTGATAAATTAAACATAATTGATTTCAATGCAAGAGGCCTTAGAGGTAAGGCAGATCAACTTAGTGCATGGTTGGGTACATGGAACTGGGATATCATAGTGGTTGCAAAAACATGATTCAGAGATGGACAGGACTAGCAGCTTAATGTTACAGGCTATAGATGCAAAGGAAGGATAGAAAGTTGAGGGGGTGAGAAGGGAGGGAGGAAGGGTGTAAGAAAGGAGAGAAACCTTAACAGCTGTACTTCGGGAGGATAGTCCTAAAATATGGATAGAGAAGTTATTTGGGTGAAAGTGAAAAATAAGAAAAGGATGAACACCTTATTAGGATTGTATTATAGACCCTCCAGTAGTCAGTGGGAAACTGAGAAACAAATTTGTAAGTAGGTCCCAGGTATCTGTAAGAATGATAGGATGGTTATGGTAGGGGATTTTAAGTTTCCAAACATAGACTGGGACTGCCATAGTGTTAAGGGCTTGGATGGAGAGGGGTTTGTTAAGAGTGTACAAGAAAGTTTTCCTATTCAGTATGTTAATGTAGCTACTAGAGAAGGTGCAAAACTTGACTTACTCTTGGAAACTAAGGTAGGGCAGGTAACTGAGGTGTCAGTGGGGACCACTTTGGGACCAGTGACTATAATTCTATTGGATTTAAAATAGTCATAAAAAAACGATAGACCGGATCTAAAAGTTAAAGTTCTAATGTGGAGGAAGTCTACTTTAGAAGATATTAGGCAAGAACTTTCAAAAGTTGATTGGAGCTGGATGTTTGCAAGTAAAGGGATGGCCAGAAAATGGGAAGCCTTCAAAAATAAGATAAGTAGAGTCCAGAGATGCTGTGGTCCTGTCAGGGCAAGGCTGGTAGGTGTAGGGAATGCTGGATGACTAGAAAAGTTGAGGCTCTTGTCAAGAAAAGGAAGGAAGCATATGTCAGGTATCGACAGCAGAGATCGAGTGAATCCCCAGAAGAGTATAAAGGCAGTAGGAATATATTTAAGAGGGAGATCAGCAGGATAAAAAGGGGACATGAGATAGCTTTGGCAAAACGGGTTAAGGAGAATCCAAAGGAATTCGACAAATAAATTAAGGGCAAAGGGATAACTAAGGCCGAATGGCCTTACTTCCACTCCTATGTCTTATGGTCTAACTAGGGAGAGAATAGGGCCCCTCAAAGATCAGCAAATCTGCCAATGCATGGAACCGCAGGAGATGGGGGGGATACTAAATGATTAGATTAGATTAGATTACTTGCAGTGTGGAAACAGGTCCTTCGGCCTAACAAGTCTACGCCGACCCTCCGAAAAGCAACCCACCCAGACCCATTCCCCTACATTTACCCCTTCACCTAACACTACGGGCAATTTAGTCTGGCCAATTCATCTAACCTGCACATTTTTGGACTGTGGGAGGAAACTGGAGCACCCACAGGAAACCCACGCAGACAAGGGGAGAATGTGCAAACTCCACACAGACAATTCGTCCGAGGCTGGAATCGAAACTGGGACCCTGGCGCTGTGAGGCAGCAATGCTAACCACTGAGCCACCCGTGCCACCCCTAGCCACTGTGCCACCCCATTATTTTGCATTTGTGTTTACTGTGGAGAAGGATATGGAAGATATGAAATGTTGGAAAATAAATAGTGGTATCTTGAAAAATGTCCATATTACAGAGGAGGAGGTGTTGGACATCTTAAAAAGCATAAAAGTGGATAAATCCCCAAGACCTGATCAGGTGTACCCGAGAACTCTGAGGGAAGCTAGGGAAGTGACTGCTGGGCTCCTAGCTGAGATATTTAGATCATCAATAGTCGCAGGTGAGGTGCCGGAAGATTGGAGGTTGGCTAACGTGTCACTATTTAAGAAAGGTGATAAGGACAAGCCAGGAACTATAGACTAGTGAGCCTGACATCAGTGGTGGGTAAGTTGTTGGAGGGAATCCTGAGGGACAGGACTTATGTGCAGTTGGATAGGCAAAGATAGTCAACATGGCTGTGTTCATAAACTTACTTGAGATTTTTGAAGAAGTAACAAAGAGGATTGATGGGGGCAGAGCAGTGGACATGATCTACGTGGACTTAAGGCATTTGACAGTGTTCTGCATGGTAGACTGGTTAGCAAGTTTAGATCGCATGGAATACAAGGAGAATTAACCATTTTGGATATAGAACTGGCTCGAAGGTGTAAAACAGATGGAGGTGGTGGAGGGTTGCTTTTCGGACTGGAGGCATGTGACCAGCGATGTACCACAAGGATTGGTGCTGAGTCCACTGCTTTTTGTCATTTATATAAATGATTTGGATGTGAATGTAGAAAATATGGTTAATAAGTTTGGAGATAACACCAAAAATGGAAATGTTATGGACAGTGAAGAAGGTTATCTCGGACTACAATGGAATCTTGATCAGATGGATCAATGGGTCGAGGGTTGGAAGATGGAATTTAATTCAGATAAATACGATTGTTGCATTTTGGAAATGCAAATCGGGGCAGGACTTATACAGTTAATGGTAGGGTTCTGGGGAGTGTTGCTGAACAAAGAAACCTTGGAGTGCTGGTTCATAGTACCTTGAACGTGGTGTCTCAGGTAGGCAGGATAGTGAAGAAGGCATTTGGTATGCTTGCCATTATTGATCAATGCATTGAGTCATATTGTGGCTGTACGGGACATTGGTTAGCCTACTTTTGGAACACCACATTCAATTCTGGTCCACAATAAGAAGGATGTTGTGAAATTTGAAAGGATTCAGAAAAGATTTAAAAAAATGTCGTCAGGGTTGGAGAATTTGAGCTATAGGGAGAGGCGAAATAGGCTTTGGCTATTTTCCCTAGAGCATCAGAGGTGAGGGGTGACCCTTTTAGAGGTTTATAAAATCATGAGGGGCATGGGATGGAGGGTCTAAAACTGGAGGGCATAGGTTTAGGGTGAGAAGGGAAAGATTTGAAAGGGACCTATGGGGCAACTTTTTCGCGCAGAGGGTAGTGTGTGAATGGAATGAACTTCCAGAGAAAGTGATTTAGGCTGGTACAATTATAACATTTAAAATGCATCTTGATATATATATGAATAGGAAGGGTTTGGAGAGGTATGGGCCAAATGCTGGCAAATGGGACTTGATTAATTTAGGATATGTGGTCAGCATGAATGAGTTGGACCGAGGGGTCTGCTACTATGCTATACAGCTCTATGACTATGACCTCACCAAAGTGGCTTTTTTTTTCAGGTGGGATTCTATCTCACCTCATGGGGTGTTGGACGCCATTTTATATCTGTTCTGGCCTGTAAACGTTTTGTGAAAAATTACTTGCTCTCATGGTGTCAGCGAGGTAATTTGTGCTTGCCAGAGAAAGTGGTGTGGTTGTTCTCCATTCAATAAGCTTTTTATGCATGTTACCACGTTTGACAGCATGCATGGCATCAACTCAAGTGAATTGACCCAGAAATGCTACCTGATGTCTCTGTGCAGTTAATTATTGCGGCTTGTTGAGCAGTAATATTTCTTGCAAATTGTTATCTCTGGTGCTTCTATAGAGTAGCACAGTGCAGTCTTGTTGTGCATTAAATCTAGTCAGCAACATATAGTTAAGCCATTATATATCATGAATGAAAAGTACAGCATGGAGAGGAGGCGATTAGGCTCATCAGGAGTTTCAAAGAACAATCCCACTCTTTAGCTCTTTGCTATATTCCTGCAGTTTTTTTTCCACATATTTTTCCAGTTTCCTTTCGAAAGCTATCATTGATTCTGTATCTAGTAGCCAGTCCATTCCAAATCCTAACCACTTGTTACGTGTAATTTTTCCTCCTGTTGCCTCAAAAATTCTTTTGCCAAACACCCTAAGTCTCTGTCCTCTGTTTGACACCTCATTCCATTTAGCATTAGAAACAATTTGTCTTTGTTTACTCCATCTAAACCTTTGAGATTTTTAAACACCTCTCTCAAACTTTCCTGTAGCTTCTCCCACATAAGGACAATAAATTCTGCTTCTTTAGTCAGTTCATTACATTTTTTAAAATTATATTTTTGAAGGTTCTTTCCAAGGTTTCTTCATAGAATGAAATAGAAATAAAGGCACTGAAACTATTAAAAATATCCCCCTCTTCCTGCCAACCCAGAAAATCAAGTTGCACAGAGAATCACTATCTTAAATACTGATTCATTCATGGTCAATGCTGCATTGAATTGTATTAAGTGTGCAATACATAGAAAGGTTCCCATCAGAGTACAGATTAACAATGAGCAGAAGTAGCTCGTTGTTTGTGAAATCTTTTCTTTACAGTCTAATAAATCCAGATCAGAAAATGTCGTTCATCAGAATCATAGAAGCATAAACAAATCTAGAGCAGAAGTAGGCCACTTGGCCCACCTAACCTGCAGCACCATTCAACCTTTGTCTCTATGCCATTTTCCCACATTATCTCCATATCCCATGATAGCTTCAATATGTACAATCATAGAATCCCTATAGTGTGGATTTGACCAATTCAGTCTGCACCAATCTCTTCACGGCATTCCACCCAGTCCTCCTCCCTATCCCATAACCCCACATTTACAATGGCAATCCATCTAGTTGCCCATCCCTGGACACTAAGGGGCAATTTAGCATGTTCAATCCACCTCATATGCAGATCTTTGAACTGTGGAAGAAACTGGAGCATCCGGCAGAAATACACGCAGACGGGGGAGAATGTGCAAACTCCACAAAGACAGTCACCCAGTGCTGGAATCTGGCACTGGGAGGTAGCAATGCTAACCACTGAGCCACCATGCCACCCTTAAAATTTAGAGATCTAGAAATATTTATCAACCTCTGTCTTGAATATACTTCAAAACTGGGCCTCCAGAGATCACTGAAATAGAGATTTCACTTCCTGAGTGGAAATTTACCCTTATCTCACTTTTATCGGGTCAAATTCTTTTTTTGAGACTCTTCTCGGTTCTAGACTTTCCAGCTAGTAAACTTCCTTCCTTTATTTACCCTGCTACTCCCTGTAAGAATTTTGTATCTTCCAATAAGATGATCTGTCATTCATCTTAACTCCGGAACATATAGTCTCCTTATTGTCTCTTCACAGGCAAATCCCAGAATCCAAGAAATCAGTTTGGAAAACCCTTTGTTGCATTCCCTATATGGCAAATGTATTTCTGTATGGAGATTCACAGAAGGAGGGGGCTGTAGCCTAGTTCCCACAAACTTGCTCTAAACTGTTTCGTGTCTTAATTACAAAAAAAATTGACTTACTTCCATACGTTCAGCCAAGCATAGGAAGGTTTGTTTCCTGAATGTTTCTGGTATCCAGCCATTTCTGTATTGAAACCTTGCTGCAGATCATTCGCTATGTAAGACTCTATTAGAATTACTATTGAAGTTTAACTTTTGAATGCGAAATTGTGTACCTTTCAGCTGCGTGTGTGGCAGAGAAATCTAGATTGCATTGTGTAGACCTGCACGAAGATTTCCACTGATGTGAGTTCTTAACTGGTGGGGCACAATTTCAGCTCTATGTAAGGGAGTGAGTTTTGAGTTAAAGTCTTGTCAATTACTTCTACAGGCCAAGCTTGCCACTGGTGGACTCAACCTGTATATTATTGACCTATTTATTCCAAAAGAAAACAGCTCTGAGAAACTCCTCGCAAGTCAACAGCGAGCAATTTGTCTTTCAGTAGCAACAGTAAAGGGGGTTTGTGTGAACCGCAGTCTAAAAAAGCATTGTCACTAGGCTAGTAATCTAAAAGTAATATCCATGTTCAAACCCAATACAGCAGATGGTAACCCTGAAACCATTCTCATTCAAATCCATCTGATTCACTAATGAAGGAAATAAGACCATAAGACTACAGGAGCAGAAATTAGGCCATTTGGCCCATCGAGTCTGCTCCACCATTTGATCATGGCTGATAAGTTTTTCAACCCCATTTTCCCACTTTCTCTCTGTAACCTTTGATCCCTTTGGCAAACAAGAACTTATCTATCTCTGTCTTAAATATATTCAATGACCTGGCCCCCGCAGACTTTTTGTGGCTACGAATTCCACAGATTCACCACACTCTAGCTGAAGAATGTTCTCCTTCTCTTCATTCTAAAGGGTCTTCCCTTTACTCTAAGACTCTACCCTTGGGTCCTTTTTCGAGCATCCACTCTGTCCAGGCTATTGAGTATTCTGTAAGTTTCAATCAGATCTCTCCTCATCCTTCTAAACTCCATCAAGTATATTCCCAGAGTCCTCAAACGTTAAGCTTTTCATTCCTGGGATCATTCTCGTGAACCTCCTCTGGACCTGATACAGGGCTAATACATCCTTCTGGAGTTGTGGGACTCAAAATTGCTCACAATACTCTAAATGTGGTCTGACCAAAGCCTTATAAAGCCTCAGAAGTACATCCCTGCTTTTATATTCTAGTCCTCTCGAGATGAATGACAACATTGTATTTGCCTTCCTAATTACCGATTCAAGCTGCAAGTTTACCTTAAGAGAATCCCGGATTAGGACTCCCAAGTCCCATTGTACTCCAGATTTCTAAATTTCCTCCCCCTTTAGAAAACAGTCCGTGCCTCTATTCTTCCGACTAAAGTGTAAGATTTCACACTTTCCCACGTTGTGTCTCATCTGCCACTTCTTTGCCTACTCTCCTAACCTGTTTAAATATTTCTGCAGCCTCCCTGCCCCTCCACCTATTCTGCCATCTTTACCTGGTCAGGCTTACATGTGACTCCAGACTCTCAGCAAAGTAGTTACTGTTAACTGCTCTCTGAAATGGCCTATCAAGCCACCAAGTTATATCAAAACCACTAAATTGTCTTAAACAAAAATGAAAATGGATGGACCACCTGAAACCTAGACAATGACAACAGGAAACTCAACCCTGTCCAATTTATCAGCATATTACACTTAACCTATCACATTAAAACACCATCATCTTCAGCATTATCTCATCTACCTGTGATTTAACTAGCCTTTCATAATGCACTACCATTATCTGTTACTGAAGCTCTGTAACATGATCCTGGGCATATATTGCAACACTAAGTTAAACTACACAACTGCCAGTATAACTTCCATACTGGCAGGTAGATTGGGTTGGATATATCTATTCGGCATGGACAAGTTAGACCGAAGGGTCTGTTTCCATGCTGTACATCTCTATTACTCTATACAGTTGGTTGTGCCTAGGCCACTATCCTGAGGCTTATGCTAAAATTGGAAGAGCTGACTCACAAGGGCGGAGTCATACTCTCAGAATCAAGGTTCCACATATCATCACCACCATTCTGGATGAGGTGGCTACAATGTGGTATACATAGAACATAGAACATAGAAGAACATAGAACATAGAAGAATACAGCGCAGTACAGGCCCTTGGGCCCTCGATGTTGCGCACTCCGGAACTCAATTCCTCTACCAATAAAAGCCAGTACGCCATATGCCTTCCATACGCCATTTGGGAGAGAATCTTCAACATCACCCTTGAACTTGTGAAGCCTTCCACAACCCCACCTTGGCTTAAAATAAATCAGTACATCTCCATGATGAATTACGCTTTGAGGACTCGTTTACAGTGGTGAGGTTGTAGAAAGTACTCTGGGTAGGGGACTTCAGTGTCTGTTACCAAGAGTGGCTGACAGCACTGCATGGTGGCCAAAAATGAATTTTTAAAAAAATTAAAAAGGACAGTGCAAATACGCTCATTCAAATGGTCTGACCCTGTGCTATAAGCTCAATGAAAGATCATATCCTTGTAATCCTTTCTCTGTCATGTGTTTTTCTAACAGCTCTTGAATGCATCAATGTAATTCAACTTCCACCTTTGTGTCATTCTAACCACTCTGTGGGTACAGATGTTTCTCCTGAATTCCCTAGCATGTTTATTAATGGCTATCTTGACTTCGCACCATCTAGTTGTAGACTTGCCTGCAAGTGAAAACATTTTCTCTACTTCTGCCTTTTCGTAATGTTAAAGTCCTTTTTTCTGGTCACTCCTCAGCCTTCTCTCTGAGGAGAAAAGAGCCTTCACCTGTTTAGTTATTTTTATCAACTTGATTGGACATTCCATGACATATCTCCAAGGCAGATGGGATTTGAACTTGGGCCTTCTGCCCCACAGGGATACTATGACTGTGTCACAAACCTTCCTCACTTATAAACTTTCCTGATAAGCATCATCCTCTCTATACTCCGCTCCCATGCATATATAATGCAGTTGGGAAGGTTGAGGGATCATTGTGATTTTATTGCAGTTGTCACAAAGATTTTGATTAGCCCACAAAGTGAATGCCTTTGCATGGCACCTATAATAATGGCTACAACATACAAAATCGTCCAGCAGGTCTCTTGTACTGCTGTGGTAGTGTCCCTATCTCTGCACCAAGAGGACCATGTTCAAGTCCCATCTGTTCCAGAAGTGTGTCATAATATCTCAAAACATGTTGATTAGAAAATATCTACAAAATCATCCATTACTGTCATATTAAGGCCTTCCTGATGTTTGAATTCACCTATAAGCTGAACAGTACTAGTTGTTAGAGTCAAAATGTGGTGCTGGAAAAGCACAGCCGGTCAGGCAGCATCCGAGGAGCAGGAGAATCGACATTCCAAGCATAAGCTCTTCATCAGCAAAGAAGAGTTTACGCTCAACACATCAACTCTCCTGCTCCTCAGATGCTGCCTGACTGGCTGTGCTTTTCCAGCACCACACTTTTCAACTCTGATCTCCAGCATCTGCAGTCCTCACTTTCTCCTAGTACTAGTTGTTAGCCCCTTATGGTAATTTATCAGTCTTGCAGTGGATTGAATCTTATACTTCTAAATGCTGGATATTTTATTGGCCATTGAACACTCACTTATTTATTATCTCCCATGAGTACAACTTTAGTCAGCAATTGGCAACGTGTCTCACACTTGCAAAATTATGTTTATTCTGTTGTCCTGATTAGAATTGCACTCATGTAAAAAGCAGACTTTACCCTATTCGGTGCATTTTTCATTGAGAATATGTTCAGTTTAATTCACTGTGATACCCATAACCCCCCGCCCCCGCCCCTATGCAGGAGTGATATTTATATAACCTGTATTTAAATTTCATTTCCTAACATGGCTTGTACTTTTATCACATTTCTACCGCAGAAGCACTGATTCATATTGAAGTGCCCTGGCTACTGGCAACTTTTTGGTATCTCTCACAAGTTGACTTTGAACAGTGACCTGGAAGAACCTGAAATATTGAACTCTCCTGCTACTTATACTTAACATGATCAGATGAACATACATACATACAAATTAGGAGCAGGGCCAGTTGACCCCTCGACCCTGCTCTCCTATTCAATAAGAAGCTATATCTGGGATGTTACTTGTACCTCCACAAAAAATACCCAATGCAAAATGTCTATTGATTTACCATCTCTCTATTTTCCATGATTAATTCCAGTCTCAATTACTTGTTAACTCTTTTCCTTTTTACCGATTTCTATCTAACTCTCTGTCATATTCTAATTTTTCCATCCTGTCTCAATCATTCTTTGCTGTGTTTATATTCTGTCCACTCTTGTGATCTGTCACTTATCGGACCTGCAACCGATCTTTACACTTGGTGTACGTATGTATAGAACATTGAAAAGTATAGTACAGAACAGGCCCTTCAGCCCACGATGTTGTGCCAAGGATTATTCTAATCTAAAATAAAATAACCGAACCTACGCAACCCCCAATTCACTGCTGTCCATGTGCATGTCCAGCAGTTGCTTAAATGTCCCTAATGACTCTGCTTCTACCACCACAGCTGGCAATGCATTCCATGCATTCACAACTCTCTGCGTAAAAAATGTACCTCTAACATCTCCTCTATACCTTCCTCCTAATATCTTAAAAATATATATGTATCTATTACTTGTTTTTACTCAACACTGGATGGTGGGTCCTACTTTTGGAATTTTATTCTTTGAAATGTATCTATTGTGTGTGTTCTGAAACAGCCCTTTAAATGTCTGCCTTTCCATCTCTATTGACCTAACTTAATTTGCAAGTTTGCTTTCACGAGCTCTGCTTTCATGCTCTTATTTAGATTTTAAAATATAATCTTGGACCCAGTCTTCTCCACCTCAAACTGAATGCAAAGTTCAGTCAATCGTATTATAATTGCTGATACTAAAATTAATTTGTATTCACCCCCAGTGAGCTACTGAAAGAGCTTCCACTTTGAGAAACTGGAAGATCCATGGTCCCCTGAGTCCAGATGTAGCGTATCTGAAATTTGCCAGAACCGGTTACTTAATATTTGAATCACATAAACAGGTCATTCAGCACAACTAATCTGTGTCATTGTTTATGCTCACCACGAGCCTCTTCCCACTTGATGGGGAGATGGTGGTGTTGCGGTAATGAAACTGGGCTAGTAATCTGGAGGCCCAGGCTAATGCTCTGGGGAAATGGGTTCAAAACCAAACAGCAGCTGGTGGAATTGATTAATCAATTGTTAAGGAAAACCATCTGGCTTACTAATGTCTGTCAGGAAATTTGCTGTCCTTATCCAATCTGGCCTGTGATGTCAGATCCACAATCATGTGATTTACTCTTGATTGACCTCTGAAATAGCAAGCAACTTGGTAAATGTAGACCGTGAAAGAATATAGAAAAATAATATAATCTTATTACAAATCCTTATATTCCTTTAACCTTCGTCCTTTGTGAGTAAGAAGATTCCCCTAAATTATCTATTGGGTTTATTAATGACTCTCTTACATTAATGGCTTATTGTTATGCACTGTCCCACCAATGGAAAACATTTCTCTGCATTTAAATCCAGAATGCTAATTAATTTTTCAATGCCATTAAATAACCCTGGAGCCATCTCTGGTGGAGAATACCTTATGTTTATACAAGGGGAAGGCGGTTTTAAGCATTTGGCTGATGTTGTAGACTGAGGTATGTATTATTGTATCTGCATATTTTTAGATATTTTTAATTAATTTGCTCAGGTATACTATGACACATCTCTGGGAGCAGATGGGATTTAAACATGGAAATCCTGGCCCAGAACTAGGAATGTTACCACAAAACCCTTCCACTCGTTTCTAAAGATAACAAAAAGTCTTGATGAGTGACTCAAACTAATTTCAAGCTTTCTACGCGTACAGTAATGAGCAATCGATGGGCTTTGCTAAACACTGGCAATACCAGCCACCACACTGTGTTTTAACATTGACATCTCAAGGAAAATAGTATTTATTGAACTTAGATTAAATTGGGTAGTTAATTATACCAAATGTACCTGTAGGTTATTAAGACTGTCTGACACTGGTAGGAGTCATGATTCGGAGATGCCGGTGTTGGACTGGGGTGTACAAAGTTAAAAATGACACAACACCAGGTTATAGTTCAACAGGTTTAATTGGAAGCACACTAGCTTTCGGAGCGACGCTCCTTCATCAGGTGATTGTGGAGGGCTCGATCGTAATACTGATGAAGGAGCGTCGCTCCAAAAGCTAGTGTGCTTCCAATTAAACCTGTTGGACTATAACCTGGTGTTGTGTGATTTTAAACTGGTAGGAGTGTGAGTGAAGTGAGATGATAAGAACAGGTAGCAATTAGCCTGTTCAATGCAAGCAGTATGTCTCAATTAAGCATGCTCCACTAGATTGACACAGATTCAATGATGAGTTGTCTTTTTAAAAAAAAGTGGATTTAATTTTGTATGTTATGCAGTTATCTGATAGTTATTAGTGGTCAATCATCAATTTTTGTAAATTTATTTCTTTTAATCCCATTTTCATTCTCTCACTTTATCACTCCTGTAGCTGGTTTCACTCTAATTCAGTCTAATTTCCTTCTCCATCACTCCTTTTTCTTTCTCAAGCCTTATTTGATGAAGAGTCATCTAGACTTGAAATGTTAGCTTGCTTTCTCTCCATGGATGCAGCCTGACCTACTGTGATCTCCAGCATTTGTAGTTTTCAATACAGATTCCAGCATCTGTTGTAATTTGGTCCTACATTGTGTATAATTGGTTAAGTAGGATAGACAGTTGTTCTCACCATTTACCAATTTCTCAGGTGCACGGGTTTTTCCACATTCTTGTATTTTCAAATAACAAGACCAATCTTTACACAGTACTCCAGATATGGTCACACCAGCTGCAGTAAAATTTCCCTACTTTTCTATTCTATTCCCCTTGCAAAAAATGCCATATATCATTTGCCTTCCTATTCATTTGCTGTACCTGCACACTAACTTATTGTCATTCTTGTACCAGGACACCCTCTACAGATCCCCTAACCATTGAGTTCTGCAATCTCCCTCTATTTAAAATGTATGTTGCTTCTCTATTCTTCTTGCCAAAGTGAACATTTTCCCACATTATACTACATTTGCCATATTTCTGTGTGCTTATTTAACCTGTCTATATCCCTTTCTAGTCTCTGTACCTCCACTTGACAATTTACTGTCCTACCTTTATGGGTATATTTGGCAAACCTAGCTCATATACCTACAGAGTTGAAGTATAGCATCTCTTGTTGTGCCACGTTATAGTTTTTACAGAAGCCTTGAACCCGAAGGTTTCCTGTTTTCAAACTTACTGGAAGTATGAGCCTCCCTCAGGTAACATGCATCTGGGAAATTTGTAACCGGTGGGCACAACAGTCTGTCCTCCTCAATGAATAGTTTGGAGACTTGAGAAAGCAACCAGAGCGATGGAGAATGAAATAGGCTGAATCAGAGCAAACCCAGCAACAGGAGTGTGATATAAACAGAGAATGAAACTTGAATTAAAAGAAGGAAACTTTTAAAAATTGGTATTTCTAACAACAACTAGTACCT
Organism: Chiloscyllium plagiosum; assembly: GCF_004010195.1. NCBI lineage: Eukaryota > Metazoa > Chordata > Chondrichthyes > Orectolobiformes > Hemiscylliidae > Chiloscyllium > Chiloscyllium plagiosum. Next base: position 23,025,916 of record NC_057716.1, on the reverse strand, counting down.
TAAAGAATAAGCTTGAACAATGTAAAATTGATCCCTGTTTAACAATTCCATTCCCTCACAATAAACAGTGAGACAAAGTAACATAACCCTGATAACAAGGAAAAGACAAACACACAACCTCAACACCAAGGAGAGGGAAGCACTGAAAACACTAAGAAATGATAAGAACATAATCACACTACCAGCAGATACAGGCAGAATGACGGCCATCCTGGACAAAGCAGAGAACATCCAGAAAACGCAACAACTACTTGCAGATACCAACACCTACCAAAAGAGGGAGTTTTACCCCACCCCACAGCTCACCAATAGGATAAACAACACACTGAGGAACCTGCAAAAAAACGGACAGATAACCAGGTTTGACCTACAAAGAATGAAACCTGAAAGCAACAACACCTTCAGATTCTATGGACTACCTAAAGTGCACAAACCAGACATCCCACTTAGACCCATCGTATCGCTACCAGGGACACCTTCACACAAACTGGCTAAAGAACTACAACAGAAACTGAAACACCTGATCAGCGGATCCAGAAACACTATACAGTCAACACAGGAATTCTTGGACATCATCAGAAATATACACATAGACAAGGAAGAAACTATGGTCTCATTCGATGTAACGGCACTGTTCACCTCTATCGACAAAACGCTAGCCAGAGAAACATTAGCCAACCTGCTGGACATACAGAACAGACAACAAGACGGGGAACCTATCAACAAACACTGCATACTCAAACTACCGGACCTGTGCCTCACAACACACTTCACATTCAACAACCAAATATATGAACAAATCAACGGCACACCCATCGGCTCACCCATCTCTGGACCCATAGCAAAAGCTGTAATGCAAAGATTAGAACAAACAGTCTTACTGCAAATTCAAACCAAACTCTGGGTCAGATATGTGGATGACACCTTTGTAATCATTTAAAAACACAGAAATAGAAAACACACACCGGATCATCAACGCCACACTCACAGGAATCCGATTCACTAGAGAGGAAGAAAAGGACAATCAACTCCCATTCCGATATGTGATGGTACAGAGAACACCAAACGGAGAATTCACCACAAAGGTATACAGGAAAGCCAAACACACAGACCAAAACCTAAACTATGAAAGCAACCACCCCAACACACACAAAAGAAGTTGCATCAAGACACTGTTCAAAAGGGCCACAACACACTGCAGCACACCAGAACTGCAAAAGGAGGAAGAAGAACACCTATACAATGTATTCACCAAAAACGGACACCCCCGCAATTTCATCAACAGATGCCTAAGGGAAAGACAACGGAATGAGGACAACCCAAAGGACTAGCCACGTTACCATACATCAAGAACATTTCTGAACTGACAGTCAGACTACTACGACTACTAGGACTCATAACAGCACACAAACCAACAGCCACTCTCAGACAACAACTCACCAGGACAAAGGACTCAATACCCAGCATGAGCAAAACCAACGTAGTGTACAAAATCCCATGCAAGGACTGCACAAAACACTACATAGAACAAACAGGAAGACTGCTAACGATCCGTATCCATGAACACTAACTAGCCACGAAACGACACGACCAGCTATCCTTAGTAGCCACAAACGCAGATGACAAGCAACATGAGTTCGACTGGGATAACACTACCATTATAGGACAAGCCAAACAGAGAACAGCCAGGGAATTCCTAGAGGCATGGCACTCATCCACAGATTCTATCAACAAACACATCGACCTGGACCCAATATACCGGCCACTGCAGCGGACAGCTGGAACTGACAACCGGAAGTGGCAGAGATAAACCACTATAAATGCCGGAGGAAACAACACAGAAACGCTTCACAGGAGGCTCCCAAGCACTGAAGATGTCACCTAGACAGGGGACAAAACGTCTGCAATACAAATTCCCAGCTCGGCGAACAGAACCACAGCAACGAGCATCCGAGCTACAAATCTTCTCACAAACTTTGATTTCTATTAACAATTAACTATTAAAACAATACTGTGTGTGTTAAATGTCAGTCCCAATGTTTTGTGCTGAATTGAATGAGACCATGGGCCGTAAGATGTGAGTAGAATTAGGCCATCCAACCTACTGTATCTGCTCTGCGATTCGATCACGGCTGATATGTTTCTCAACCCCATTCTCCTACCTTCTGCCCGTGACTTTTGAAGCCTTTAATAATCAAGAACCTATCTGTCTCTGTCTCAAATCTATTCAATGACTTGCCCTCCACTGCCCTCTGTGGCGGTGAGTTACACAGTGTCACCGCCATCTAGCTGAAGAAATTTCTCCTCCTCTCAGTTCTAAATGGTCATCCCTTCACCCTGAGGCTGTGCCCCCATGTCCTGGTCTCTCCTACTAGTGGAAACATTATCTCTGTTTCCACTGTATCCAGACCTTAGTGTCCTGTAAGTTTCAATCAGATACCCCCCCTCTTTCTAAACTCTGAATACAGATCCAGAGTCCTCAATTGCTCCTTATATGACAAGCCCTTCACCCCTGGGATTATTCTTGTGAACCTCTTTTGGAACCCCCTCCAACATCAGCACACTCTCCCTTCAATAAGGGTCCCAAAACTGCTCTCAGTACTCAAAATGCAGTCTAACCAGAGCCTTATACAGCTTCAGCAGTACATTTTTGTTCTTGTATTCTAGCCCTATTAAAATGAACGCCAACATTGCATTTACCTTCCTAATTGGCAACTGAATCTTGAGACCCTTGAACTTCAACTGGCAAGTCACTTCATGCATCAGATTTCCAAAGCCTTTCCCCATTTAGAAAATACTTTGCACCTCTTCTTCTAACCAAAATATTTAACCTCACACTTTCCCATTGTATTCCATCAATCACTTCTTTGCCCAGAAGTGTTACATTCAAAAAAATTGATTTCTCCACCTCTTGATGCTGCCTGGCTTGCTGTGTTCTTACAGCCTCCTGCTGATCTACCTTGGATTCCAGCATCTGTAGTTATTTTTGTCTTTCACTCACCTAGCATGTCCAAGTCTTTAGCCTCCCTGTTTCCCCAGAACTACCTGTCTGTCCACATATCTTGCGTCATCTGCAAGCTCAGCAACATGCTCTCGGTTGCTTCTCCCAGATAATTAACGTATAGCGTGAATAGTTGTGGTATCAAAACTGCCGCCTGCGGAACTCATCTCGTCACTGGCTGCCATCCTGGAAAAGATCCCTTTATCCCTATTCTCTGCCTTCTACAAGTCAGCCAATGCTTTTTCCGTGCCAGTATCTTGCCCCTTGCACCATGGGCTATTGTCTTAGTTAGCAACTTCCTATACGTCACCTTGCAAAAGACCCTCTGGAAATCCAAATACATCACATCCACTGGCTATCCTTTATCTAACTTGCTCGTTACTTCTTCAAAGAATTCTAACAGATTTTTCAGGCATGACCTTCCCTTGGCAAAGCTGTGCTGATTCCACCCTAATTTAATGTGCACTTCCAGCACTCTGCAGTCTCATCCTTAATAAAGTCTGACCAAAACTGAAATCAGGCTTACCAGACTATAGTTTCCTGTCTAATGCCTCCATCCTTTCTTAAACAGGGGTGTTACATAAGCCATTTTTCAGTCCTCTGGGACCCTACTGAACAATCACCACCAATACCTTTACAGTTTCCTGAAGAAGAGTTACACCTGAAGAGTTGACTTCTCTACCTCCTGATGCTTCCTGGCTTGCTGTGTTCTTCCAGCCTCCTGCTTGACTATCTTAGATTCCAGCATCTGCAGTTTTTTTGCCTCTATAGTCTCCTCAGCTATCCCCTTCAGAACTTTACAGTGTAGTCCATCTGGTTTGGGTGATTTCAGATTTTTCAACTTCCTCAGCCCCTTCTCCTTAGTGATGGCCACTACACTCACCTCTGCCCCCGACTCTCTTGAAGTTCTGGTATGTTGCTGGTGTCTTCTACTGTGAAAACTGATTGAAAGTATCTATTCAGTTTCTCCGCCATTTCTTCATTCCCCATTACTGCCTATGCAGCCTCATTTTCCAGTAACCCAATGTTTATTCCAGCCTCTCTCTGGCCTTTCAGAAATTCTTGTATAAAAAGTTGCAAATTTTGTGTATTCTCATATTTCATTCTTTCCCCCCCAGTGCTTTTTAGTTACGGTCTGAACCCCCCCCACTGCTTTTTAGTTACGGTCTGACTTTTAAAGGCTTCACGATCTTCTGACTTCCCACTAATCTTCACATTGTATGAAGATTACTTTTATGCTCATTTAAGGTGCAAGTGCAAATAATGAGGCAGCCATGAGGCACTGTGCTGTTTGTGTGAAGCAGGTAGTGAAGTGACATAAATAGTTTGACAAATTCTGGAGATTTGCAGTTCATAACATATTGCTGAACCTGCTAGCTTATACTTGAGTTGCAAGTGGCAGTGGCTTGGACAGTATTTACTGTCTTCCTTTATTGCTGTTAAACTGCTGCAATGCATTTGCTGATAGTATATCCATGAAGCATTTTTTGTTTGTGTTGCTGTATGATACGACTGAGTGGTTTGATGGGCCTTTTCAGAGGTTCCTCTGGAATCATGTGTATTTCAGAAACTAGGAAGGATAGCAGATTTCTTCCTCCAAAAGGGTATGAGTGAAATCAGTTTAGATTATACAGCACTTAGATAGTTTTATGATCATTCGTAGAATTAGTAGAATTTTATTCTAGACTAACTACATTAAATTTTAAAATCTCACAACAACAGGATATAGTCCCACAGGTTTATTTGGAAGCACTAGCTTTCGAAGCGCTATTTCTTGTCAGGTGATTGTGAAGCAGAATCATAAGACACAGAATTTATAGCAAAAGATTACAGTGTCATGCAGCTGAAATGATATATTGAACAAACCTAGATTAAGTCTTTCATCTTCTGGAATGGGTTTGCTAGTTTCAGTTCTTTAATATGTAAATCCCAGAACTACTTTTAAGTCACATTCTCAAGATAACTCAAGGTTTTATAACAAAAGGTGCCTTCTCAGCTCAGACAATGCATTAAAGGTGTGAGGTTAAGTCTGTCTATATCCCAATCCTGAGTCAGACTGGTTATATTTCTAAAGCAGAATTTACAAGATATTACAAGATTGACTCCCTGTAGTTTATGCATTTTTTGAGCAAAATAGAATGTACATGCAAATATAATTCAACAAATATAAATTTACCCCATAAACTTATGTGTGTGTCTCGCTCCTGCATGCACAAATACATATAAGTTTATGGGATAAATTTATATTTGTAGAATTATATTTACATATACATTCTATTTGCTCAAAACATTCATAACCTACAGGCAATCAATCTATGTAATATCTTGTAAATTCCGCTTTAGAAGTAGAACCAGTCTGACTCAAGGTTGGGATATAGACAGAATTAACCTCACACCTTTTAATGCATTGTCTGAGCTGAAATGGCACCTTTTGTTATAAAACCTTGAGTTATCTTGAGAATGTAACTTAAAAGTAGTTCTAGGATTTACATATTAAAGACCTGAAACTAGCAAACCCATTCCAGAAGATGAAAGACTTAAACTAGGTTTGTTCAATATATCATTTCAGCTGCATGACACTGTGATCTTTTGCTATAAATTTGTGTCTTATGATCCTGCTTCACAACCACCTGATGAAGAAGCAGCGCTTCGAAAGCTAGTGCTTCCAGATAAACCTGTTGGACTATAATCTGGTGTTGTGTGATTTTTAACTTTGTCCACCCCAGTCCAACACTGGGTCCTACAAATCATAAATTAAATTCTCTCTGTTGCTATAGTGGGATTTATCACTGGATGTCACTGGAGCATTAGTCCAAGCCTCTCTGAATTTTGGAAACTATTAAAACACTGTTACTTTTGCAGCAAGATCTGGTCTGTACGTGGTGGGTGAATTAAGAGATGTTAACAGCATAATTACGTAACGTAAATGTTATCAACACCATTGAGCTGTTACTGTTTTTCTTCTGCTTCACTACTGAAACACACGCACACATTTATTCAATTAACACTCAACGTTAAACCATAATTTACTTCATTTGGTGATGTCTGGACACAGTTGTTTTTAGTGTTGTGAAATAATGTATTAAGGGACTGTGACAAAACCTCCCAGTGCTTTCGAAGAGCACAAAGGATTTTTTAAAAAATCTTCATACGATAAGAGTGAATTATACTAAGTTCGAAGTGTAGCACCCATCCCACTCAACACTGTTATTTCTTGATTCACCCTTAACTGCATTACAATTCTCTAAGATAGTGTTCATCTGCTTTCTGTGAATGCCTAATTTACTACTTCCCTTCGTTGGTCATTATGCTTTAGATGTCTTGATGCCAAACTCTGAAATTTTCTCCATAAACCTCTTCCTCCAATATGTTTTTTAAAGAGGTTTCTTGAATGCAAGCTCTTTGACCAAGCCTTCATCTGAGCTAATATCCCCTTCCACAGCTCAGTGTCACTTTGTCTGGCATAGCTTATAAAAAAAATACCTTGGAATGTGTTACGATGATAAAGATGCTGTTTAAATGCAGTTTGTTGTTGAGATTGTGTATGGAAATTATTCGAATCCTTGTCATTAAATTGCCTGAATAATTGAATAAAGTGCATTGTTGGATACTTGGAGCTACTGAGCAAAATGATGCATCATCCTTAAACTGTGACAGTTTAAATGGTGCGTTTTCTCAACAGCGTTGGACTCCGTCCCCTTCTGCTGTTGACTTGAGGTAATGGACCAATCTATTGCTTGCAGCAATCATCGTTTAACCAAAAAAAAATTGGAAGTAAATGAGTATTTCAAGCATTTCCTGTTTTTAATTGAAGAATATTAATGTTCATTTGTCAGTATATTTTTTCCAGATTTACTGATGTAGGGGACAAGGTTCTCATGATTTTGCATAACTTAATTTGTTTGCCAAATTTGTTTGGTTGCATCTACAAGATACCTTGGCACGTTGAATAACCTATGGAGTGATTGTCATGTATTTCACTGTGGAGACTTTGTTTCTGGTATTCAGTTACAATATGTGCGGTATGTGCAGTGACGCATGTCCTACAGATGTTTGATTATTGTGCATGTGTTTGTAATTGCTAAACTGAGAGTTTGATTGTTGGCGCATTACTTTCCTGGTCATGTTTTTTATAAAGCACTGTTGTTTGACATACTAGGCTTTATACTAAGCCATAAATTCTCACAATCACAGCACAGAAAGGTGTTCAGCCATCGTGCCTGTATTTCCTCATTGAAAGAGATTTGCTGTACCATATCCCTTCAAAATCCTCTTACTTAACTATCAATCAGTTAAGTCGGATTCCACTATCCTTTAAAGAAATGCATCCTGAATCACACTAAATGTCATTCCTCCCTGCGTTTTCACTTAACTATCATAAGTCTGTATGTTCTGGTTACCAGTTCCTATAATTGTGGAAGCAATATGTTCACGCTTAAAAGTTACATGGTCCAGCATGATTTGGGATTAGGTGGTGCAGTAAATTGTTGCGGCAATTGTAGGATTAAATGAAGAAATGCCCTAATCTATACTGCAATTTGAGAAGGCTTAGAGGCTCTCCATCTTTAATTCTTTTCACTGTGAACGCAAGAGAAAGATTCTTCAACTTTTAGCCAATTCTTTAACAATCACTTCACACTGATGTTATATTTTCTGGAGTAACAGTGACGCCCTGTGGGGATGTCAGAGATTCCAATTAGGGAGCATTCCAGTTGACGAGGTTGATAGATAATGTAGATTCTACTATTTCTACTTTATCTATATTCAGCCTATTGCTTTAGTTGTGGGTATGTTTGCTGAGCTGGGAAGTTGATTTGGAAATGTTTCATCCCCTATCAAGGCAATATCTTCAGTGCTTTGGCGTCTCCTATGAAGTGCTGCTGTATTTGTCTTCTGGAATTTATTTGGTTCCGTTCCTGCTGCTTCCGGTTGTTGGTTCCAATTGTTTATTGTAGCGGCCGGTATATTGGGTCAAGGTCTATGTGTTTGTTGATGACGTTCATGTATGAGTGCCATACTTCTAAAAAATTCTCTGGCTGGCCTCTGCTTAGCTTGTCCTATGATCGTTGTGTTGTCCTAGTCATATTAGTGGCCCTGTCATCTGTGTGTCTGGCTAAGAGGGACAGCTGGTTGTGTGGTTAGTTGATGTTCATGGATGCGGAGTGCTAGTTGTCTTCCTGTTTCTCCTATATAGTGTTTCATGCAGTCTTTGCATGGAATCTTGTAAGCTATGTTAGTCTCACACATGATGGTTTTAGGGTCTTTTATCCTGGTGAGTTGTTGTCTGATAGTGACTGTCGGTTTATGGGCTGTCATGGATCCCAGTGGGCGGCAAAGTCTGGCTGTTAGTATCAAGACATTTTTTAGACAAAATAGCATGGCTAGTGTGTTAGATCGTGGCATGTCCTCATCAGGTTGTCTATTTGCTAAGCATCTGCAGATGATGTTGCGAGGGTAGCCATTCTTGCTGAAGACTCTGTAGAGGTGTTTTTCTTCTCTTTACAGGTTGGGAGTGCTGTCATGTGTTGTACCCCTTTTGAACAGGGTCCTAATGCAGCTTCTCTTGTGTGTGTTCAGGTGGTTGGTGTTGTAGTTCAGGATCTGGTCCGTGTGTGTGGCTTTTCTGGACACTCCTATAGTGCATTCACCATTCTGTTCTTTCTGCCATCACCTCCAGGATTGGGAGTTGGTTGTTTTTTTTCCTCTTGATCCCTGTGAGCATAATGTTGATAATCTGGTGTGTTTTCTCAATTTCTGTTCTCTTAATGTTAACAAAAGTGTCATGCACATATCTGATCCAGAGTTTGGATCAGGTTTGTGGGAGCGCTGTTTGTTCCAGTCTTTGCAGCACTGCTTCAGCTATGACCCCAGAGGTGGTTGCTCCCATTGATCTGTTCATATATTTGGTTGTTGAATGTGAGGTGCATCATCAAGCACGTCGAGTAATTTGGGTATGTTGTCCTTGTTGATAGCTTCCCTGTCGTGTCCCGTATTCCCAATTCCGCTGAATCTCCTTTCAGGATGACCAGTTCCACCACAGAAAACAACAGTTGGCCTCCTTTAAAGACTGAAATTTCCCCTCCCGCGTGATTGAAGATGCCCTCCAATGCATCTCATCCATGTCCCGCACCTCTGCCCGCGAACTCCACTCCTCCAACTGCAACAAGGACAGATCCTCCCTGGTCCTCACCTTCCACCCCACCAACCTTTGCTAATAAGATATTTCAGTTTTTAAGAGTTCGTTTGCCAGCTTATGTAATGGACTTCCTGGAAGTCCCATATTGGGTCTAAATGGTATGTCTGCTTTGTGTACCTTGGGTAATCAGTAAAATCTTGGTGTGTTGTTGCTTTCTGGTTTTATCCTTTGTAGGTCAATCCTGATTATCAGCCCTTTTTTTTTTGTAAGTTCCTTAGTGTGTTGTTTATTCTATTGGTTAGCTGTAATGTAGATAGATGTAGGTATCTGCAAATAGTTTCTCTGCTTTCCGAATATATTCAGTCTTGTCTGTAATAACCGTCATTCTGCTTTAATCTGCTGGTACTATGATTCTTATCCTTTTTGAGTCTTTTAGGGCTCCTCTCTGGTGTTGAGGTTGTTCATTTGCCTTTTCTTTGTTAGTTTGTCTGACTGCTTGCTGTGTCTCTTCGGTTAGTCCATTAGTTCTGAGCATACATTCCAGTGCAGCTAGGAAGTCTGTTGTCTTTGCATTCCTGTGGTTGTAGTTGAGTTGCTTGGCTTTTTCTGTGTCTGTGAGCTGTCTATTGGAGAGGTTCTTACCCAGGTGTCTGTCGTATTGTCTTCGCTGTTGTTGGCTAGCTTAGTCATTTTGTCTTGTATTGCCATTCTCTTTCTGTATTGGTTCTGTTCTGTCCTATGGTGATGGCCTGTTTGATTGTCGTGGTCTACTTCTGATTGGTTGTTTTTGAAATTAATGATTTTTGGCACACAAATGTTCGTCTGTACCTGTGTAGTCTGTTGTGTGAGTCCGTAATCATAACTTGGATCATCCTGAGACTGTTTCTCTTCTTTGGGTTGTTGATTGGTGGTCTGTATCTGACAGGCTGTAGTACTTGATTCCTTCAGCATCCCTATAGGAATCGGAGTTGTTCATAGGTAGCGCTTAGGCGGTTGGCACCAAATTCCCATTTCCTTGCTTGCCTTACCATGTCTCATGCTTAGATGTTCAAGATTTGCATAAAGATTTGTAGCTCAGGTGCCGGTTGCCATACTTGTGGGTATGTTTGCTAAGCTGAGAAGTTGATTTGCAGACACTTATCCCCCTGTCCAGACCTAGACCCAATATACCAGCCACTACAGCAAGCGACTGGAAGCAGCAGGAATAGAACCAAATAAATTCCAGAAGATACAGTACAGCAGCTGTTCACAGGAGGCTTCAAAGCACTGGTTATCAGTCCTTTTTTTTTGTAGGTTGTTTATTCTGTTGATTAGCTAGACACCTAGACAGTGACAAAACATCTGCAAATCAATTTCCCAGCTTGGCAGACATATCCACATCTATGGCTACAAATCTTTACACAAACCTTGAATATTCTGCCAATATTTATTGCTAACTTACATTACCACATTTGAACTGCCCATTGAAAAATCATGAAACCGTGTGAAGCTGCTGGAATAAGTTTCCTCCTACACCAGCAAAAGCAAACACTTTAAAAGGTAAACCAAAAGAACTGCAGATGCTATAAATCAGAAACAGAAGTTGCTGGAAAAGCAAAATGGAGGGTTTCCTTCACAACAAATGGTGAGCTGCAGAATAAAGCTTGAGGTTGAGATAATACTAAATTGGATTGCATATTATAAAGCACGGTCTGAACCTTTAGTCAGGTTAGATGTATTGTCTTTCCCTGTTCCTTTTGTGTTAAACCCTTTGACTTAGTTTTGCACATAGGATTTGTACAGTTAAGATTTGTAGTGGGAGGCAGAGCTGCAGGTAAGGAGACAGAAAATCATGGGTATTTATCAAGAATGATGAAAACCGCACATTATTTCCCTTCCTGATTCGAAAAATTTTATTTAATCATCATAAATCTTTCTTTAAAAATACAGAAGCACATCCATTTCAGAGGTCCATATTTGTATTTTGTTAATAGTCTAAGCTCAAGAGGTATGTCCTCTTCTTGAAATAGTGAGCTAATTTGAACATTTGCTACCGTGAGGAAGCTAGATTCCTGCCCCTTGCCCGTTGTCCTCCCCCTACACCTGAAGAACTGATTAAGGCTCCCTTAAAACATTTGCAGCGTTTCAGCACATGCCGATTATTCTTTGCAACCCTTGTGGGTAATGGGAGGCTAGTTTTGTAGCTGCAGCACCATCTGGGGTAAGATTGGATCACTCAACAGACTGCAGAACAAAACGTGGAACACACTCCATATGTGATCTTGGACTTTTATAGTCATTATCAGATGTACATGTATTTGGAAAGGCAAGGACTGATTAGGGATAGTGAACATGGCTTTGTACGTGGGAAATCATGTCTCACAAACTTGATTGAGTTTTTTGAGGAAGTAACAAAGAGGATTGATGAGGGCAGAGCGGTAGACCTGATCTATATGGACTTCAGTAAGGCGGTCGACAAGCTTCCCAGTGGGAGACTGATTAGCAAGGTTAGATCTCATGGAATACAGGGAGAACTAGCCATTTGGATACAGAACTGGCTCAAAGGTAGAAGACAGAGGGTGGTGGTGGAGGGTTGTTTTTCAGACTGGAGGCCTGTGACCAGTGGAGTACCACAAGGATCAGTGCTGGGTCCTCTACTTTTTGTCATTTACCTTATGAGCGTAAGAGGTACAGTTAGTAAGTTTGCAGATGACCCCAAAATTGGAGGTGTAGTGGACCGCGAAGAGGATTACCTCGGATTACAACAGGATCTGGACCAGATGAGCCAATGAGCTGAGAAGTGGCAGATGGAGTTTAATTCAGATAAA